>NC_047154.1:25747088-25794588 GCF_009819705.1 Hippoglossus hippoglossus
ATACCAGAGCTCCTCTGGTTTGGAAATACCTTGATATTGGAAAGTTCATGCGGTTAAACTTTGTTCCATAGTTCTCAACATTGATTTCTCTGTGTCTTGGCTCAGCTTCGACTGGGCTGGTGATTTCATGCCTTTTATTGAAAAAGGATAAAGTCCAGTTTAGTTCCTGCGTGTGGCTTTAGCTTGAAGAGTTTGTCAGCTGCCCACTGATTGGTCAGTTGAGAGTCTGGTCTGAGCCTCGGGGACGTGTTGACCCTCACTCGTCCCCTCGTCCTTTAACGTCCACAAGCGCAGCTCAGAGTTTGTTTGACTTCATACACTTTATATATATGAACGCAGACAGAATCCAAACAAAGGCTCCTTCAGGGCTTTTTTCACTGCTCTGCAGCGCAGCCAACTTTTCATGCATGTCCCCCCCCCCTTCCATTTTTGGCCTCTGCCTCCTCATATCATATCAGGTAGGAAACTGAGCCTCTAATCAATAATAGATGTATAGAGAACATGTCCCAGCTTCACACGAATCAGAATCCAGATTATTAACTTCAGATCAAACTCTGTGTTCGTGACAAAGCCAGTTGTTGTTTTTATTCTCAAAACCTGCAACCAAATTGTTCCCAGTGACTCCAGTAAATATGGTTATAAAACAAGTGGATTATTTAATATAATTGTGGGGTAAGTCGCTCCATGATAATTACATTCAGTCAGATAATAAATTACGTCTCGTTGCTGAAGGTAATTAGTCTGAAAATGTTTCCAGTTATAGCTCCGGAGCCAAAAAGCATGAATATGAGTAATGTACAGAGCTGCTCACATGAGAAGGAGCTGTTTGTCCTGCTGGTGCAGACGCAGGAGAAAGAAACGAGCTGCTGCTTTCATCTGCCCGTCTGCATGGGAGCCGTGTGAGCCTCACAATACAAAGACTGCTCGCCCCGGAAATGAACCAGGTCTCCAGCTCTGGCTCGGGGAGACCAGAGTGAGCGGCGTCGCACACGGAACCGGCCCGTGCTTGTTCACGATGTGTGTGTTCAGTGTTTCAGGCCTTTGTGTGTAATCAGACGAGTGTGATTAAAGCGCCGTGGAGCCTCGGTGCGATGTGGGTCCCTGCTCTCTAACAGGCTGAACTATGCCAGGGCTGCTGAGAGCGTTCCTCTGTAATAAGATCACCCACACAAGACATTTTCAAGAGGTCCAGCGTCAGATAAAACCACTTCTCTGAGCTCTTTATCGCCCCCAGTGTATTTTCTCCTGGGCTGTTTTTTATAGGTTGGGTCAGACGTCCTAGTTCCAGTTAATGGAAATCTGGTGTGTTTTTAACTTTATGTCAGGAACCCTGGGGAAGACCCCTTCTCTATTTTAACAAGACACTGCCCCAGTGTACTGGGTCCATAAAGAAACGTGACTGGTCTGCAGCGGACCCTGACCAGGACCCTGACCAGGACCCTGACCCTGACCAGGACCCTGACCAGGACCCTGACCAGGACCCTGTTCAGCACCTATGGGATGAACTGGAACGCAGACTGCGAGCCAGTCATTAGTGTTGGACCCTCCAAAGCTCTTGTTGCTGAGGTGGAGCACGGAGTCTGTTGTGGCAGCAGATCCACACAAACCTCAAGATTTTAGCTTTCTTGTTGATTTGGCAAAAACCTCCCACGGTAACGCTGATCACGTAATCGCTATAAAACAAGTGGAAGTGACAAGTTTATCGAGATGTCTGACTTTCTGAGGGTTGTGTGGACCTGTAGTTGTTTGGACTTGTTTGGCAGGCGCTCACATTACGTGCCGTGTGCACATGCACTGGATCTTCGTCATCTGCCAAAGTCTGTCCAAAATGTGCATGTGTTGTTTCCTGTGAATTCCTGGTGCATGTGCACACCAGTTACACTTCAGTCCAGTTCAGCCCAGTATGTGTTAGTGGGTAAGAGACACGTCCACAATGTAGTTGATGGAAAAAGACAATCAAGGCTTTGAAGTGTATGAGGATGATCGTTTTCTTTAATAGATAATTCATCCATTTCCTCCTTTATCTTTACTCTGAGGGTCACAGGAGGAGCTGGAGCCAATCCCAGCTGACATTGGGCGGAGGGGGGGGGGGGGGATTCACACTGGACGATAACTCTTAATATAATTAAAATTCTTAAACGTTACACATGTTGATGCATGTGTGTAGTCGTGGGCAGGGAGGGCGGACTCAGCCTCTGACGATGCATCTAATGGCGACAGCAGGAAACATTCTGGACATACGTGTGAGAAATTAGATTTAATATCAGGAATATGCTGGTTTCTGGTTTATATGTTCAAGTTTCCACAAACTGAGTTGCGTGTGTGTCCACATCCCTTCGGTCGCGTGAATGATCTGAACCTCCGTGCAGAGAGAAAACACGGCCGGCACAGCAGGCCCAGTGTGAACGGTGCAGCAGAAAAGAGACATAAATAACAGTTGAAGTCTGTGTTTACCTTCCACAGAGGGATTTCCTCTGGTGGTGGAATTAGCTTCAGGATTAAGGAACGTACAGTATCAGCTAATTGAAAAAAAAGGAGACTCTTCAGTATCGTGTTTCACCGCAGTGTTTTATTAGACCTCCGGAGGCCAACACATGTGTTTCTGACACAAACTGATGCATGAAAGATGAAAAAAAAAAATCCCCAGAAATACAGAGATGGAAATAGAACCAGCAGAAGGAGCCAGTGGAGGAAAGAAAGACTTTAAAAACACGGAGGACGTACGGGGAAAGATTTTTGCTTTCTCCTCCTCCTCCGGCTCTTTGGTGGTCTGAGGCCGGGTCTCATGGATCCTGAACCCGGTGCAAAACACAACAGGGGGGGAAATGAGTGAGGGGGGTGGAGGGTGCGGGGGTGGGGTTTGGTGGGGGGTCCTGGGGGTGGAGTGGGGGGGGGTTACACCACCAGAGTCCCACAATTCATCATACTCTGGCACCGACGGGGGCCGTCTGGACAGATCGGTGGTGGGGAGCCGAGAGCGGGGATTGATGGCCAGTGAGACTCTGTGACCTCCCAGTTCCCCGAGAGGGGAGATACCGTGTGTGTGTGTGTGTGTGTGTGTGTGTGTGTGTGTGAGACAGAGAGTAATCCTCACCCCCCCCCCCCCCCATGCCCTGCACCCTGTTGAAGACATCAAGTTCGGACATTGAGTTGAATCCAATGCTTGTTTACATCAGTAACAAATCAGCTGCTGCAGGATTCTCCTCCAGATCAGACATGACAGATGATTTGTTTTTCTTTCTCCCACCTCTCTCTCTCTCTCTCTCTCTCCCCCCCCCCCCCCCCCCCCCCCTCCTCCCTCTCTCTCTCTTTCCTTTCTCTCTAACAGGAATACCTACAAGGTGACAGCACCAAAGCGTTTGAGAAGTTTGGTTGGAAGCCGAAAATCACTTTCGAGGTGAGCGTGACGTCGGATGAACACACACCTGGTGGCTCTGCAGGAAGTTTAACACCAGTGTTGAACATGTGAATAGTTTCACACCCACGTAGAGATGTGATGAAATATGAGGAAGACACACAGAGGATAGAAGTGAAGGTTTACTCATGAGGACGTAGAGGTGTCGGTATGTTGTTGATGTATTTACAGGACATATTCGGAGAGCGGCTGTGATGATCACACAGATTTTTTTATTATTAAATCCAACATAACAAATAGGGAAAACGACCACAGAGGCCAATGTAATTCATAGAAAACCAACGTGTTCAGTTTCAGACTATTTTTTATTAGTTACATTGAAATTTCTCATTTTCTTTAAAGCTCCAAACTAGATTTTATTAAATCTAATAAAAAAAACACACACAGATTAGAGAGATTACTGTTATACCATGTGTTATAATATGGTAAATGTTAAAAATCAAAACTGTTAATTGTGTTCCACTGATATTACAATAATTAATAATAATGTCAGAAACCTTTGTTACCAAATTTGTATCTGATGATATTGTGACTAAAGCTTAAATTTATTTCCCCTGTTACCTGAGTTTCTGTCTCAGATATTAATATATATTACTTTACTTAATATTCTTCCAATGGAAGCTGAAGTTCTTAACCTCCTGGAGTCCGACATGTTGATAAACTAGTGTCAAAGTGATCGTGTGATCGTTTGAGAGAAAGACGCCAAACATTGGAAAGTTAAACACTTTTTAATGTGGTAAATAAATGTTGAAATAAAAAAAGCATTTAAAAACAGCAGATAGAGTCCAGGTCTCCTGAGGGTTAAACTTTTAAATGTGATGAAACCGGATCAACTTGGTTTGAAATCCTCATCACTGAGTCTCTAACTGACCTCAATGAACCGGTGTGACACCAGAACACAGAGACACCAGTGAGACACCAGTGAGACACCAGTGAGACACCAGTGAGATACCAGTGAGACACCAGTGAGATACCAGTGAGACACCAGTGCGACACCAGTGAGACACCAGTGAGACACCAGTGAGGTTATGAGTTTCACAGTGAAAGTTTCTCTCATCAACGTCAATGTAAACACAAACTGCTGAATTCACCTCTGCTGGTTACTTGTGGCTGAACTCTGACCTGTGATCCCCCCCCCCCCCCCCGCTGTGTCGCTGCAGGAGCTGGTGACGGAGATGGTGACGTCCGACATCGAGCTGATGAAGAAGAACCCCACAGCCTGAGGGGGGGGCTCCGTCCTGCAGGGAGGAAGCGCTGTAGCACTCCAGTGTCCTGAGGGACGCCCTGAATTTCTACCTTCCCTGGCTTTTCCCCAAATGAAATGATCTGATTTTTTTTTTTAATCTTCACGAAGAGGTTTGATCGAACCCTTCGTTGCCTTCGTCCTCGTTTCTCCCTCGTGAATATGATTGATTTGGTTTTACTGACACACAGCGAAGAGGCCTTACATTCCACCGTATACTGTATATGTCTGTGTGGTTATTTATGCTTTTATGATTTCTGTTGGGTTTTTTTTTTATCGTGGTCCGACTTGATTTTAATATTCTGTCTTTTTAGAAGGTGAACATAAAGAACATATTTGATCTTTGATCGTAGAGAATGTGAATCCATGGGTTTTTATTACTGAAGCCGTCGGTGCAATAAAGAGATTTTCACATATCGGTCACTTGGTTGTTTTTCTTAATTTCCACACAAAGCGGTGATGAAGACGAGTTCACGTGTGTGTGTGTGTGTGTGTGTGTGTGTGTGTTTGTGTTTGTGTGTGTGTGTGTGTGTGTTTGTTGAGGTGGTGGCGGCTCCTGCTTCTTCTTTGTTTGTGTGTTTTTGTTTCTTCAGAGCAGCAGAAGAAGAAAGCTGCAAAAAAACATCCTGCAGGTGTGTGTGTTTGTTTGTGTGTGTGTGTGTGTCCAGGTTGTGTAGAGGTCGTCTGGCTCAGCTCTCTCTCTCTCTCTCTCTCTCTCTCTCTCTCTCTCTCTCTCCCTCTCTCCCTCTCTCCCTCTCCCTCCCTCCAGCTTTCCAGGTTTTTTATTTTTTCTCCCCTCGAGCACACTGGCCTCTTTTATTCGACAGGAAGTGCGTGTTCCTCGGGCTCCGGACTCCAACAGACCCGCTTTCAGACGCTTCTGGTCTCGGCGGCTCCTGGAGTTTGAGGCCGTTAAACGCGGAGCAGACGCGGACACGAGCCGCCTCAGGTCCCGGTGACAGTTTCCATCTCTTACACAAGTCGTTTAAACACGCTCGCTTTTATTTCTCTTTAATATAATAACACTGAGTCGGTGCAGTGAAACTTCAACGATAACATCTGTGGTAATTTATCTGCAGTTAAATTTAAAAAACCCAGATAATTAATTTAATGTTTGCATGACAATATTCCTCTTTATTAGATTTATCAAACATGTTTCTGCAAAGTTATGTTTTTAAATAGTAGTTTAATTTATCTTTATGATGCAGTTTTAATTCCCTGCATCCTGTTGGATTATTAATAATATAATATGCACCTATAAAAATGGTCTGTAGCCTACGAATCTTATTAGATCTGAAACCCTGAATAATATAATATGCATGATGAAATACATTTATTCTTTTGGCAGTATTCATAAGTATTCTGGTGAAGTTACCACAGCTGAACGATGTATTCAGATAATTTAGTAGATTAAAAGTAAAAGAACCACAAAATCAAATACTCTGATAAAAGTACAAATTGTATTTACTCGTGTTCGCTGTGTTTTATAATTGTTTTGATGCGTTTTTAAGTTTATATTAATACAATATGAAGCTGATTTTATCTTATTTAATTAATAATGTTTTATTTCAAACAAAGCATCGTTTTTTCTTTCTACATATGAACTTACAAATCACAGCGTTTCCACGTGAACATGCCGGAGCTGGAAAATATAGAAACATCTAATAAAACTAGAAGTAATCGTCTACTCCGCAGTACTCCAGTAAATATACTCAGTTACTTACAGGTAGAATCACGTGATGATATTTTTTCGTGTCTAAAATCTCTGTCTGAGATTTTAGACACGAAACTTTTGGGACATTTCAAAAAAACAAGAAGTTTCTGTTTCTGTGATGGTGTTTGTGGAGATCAGCGTCTGGGCCGCAGAATGAGAACCAGATGTGGACACGCACACACACACACAGACACACACACACTAACAGACACACACAGACACACACACAGGTGCAGCGTGAAGCCCTCAGCAACAATTAGGCTGTGATCGGGTTGAGCTGTTGGCGCGCGGAGGAAGAACAGAAACGAGGATCTGCTGCGTGAAGAGGAAAAGTTCGGAGCAGCTAAACAAACACGTGGAGAGGATTAAACGGGTCCGAGCTCAGGAGGTGGAGCAGATTCACGGAGACACCAGGAGACACCAGGAGACACGAGACCGTTTCTGTTCGTATGTGCATAGACGATGAGAAGGGAGGGGGGTTCGAATCCCATCTGGATGAGACAGAAGAGAATCTGTGGATTTAACAGTTTAACACGCTTCAGTTCCATCAGCATCAATACACATTATAATCTTAAATAACTTCATATATATATTTATGTTTTTATTCCACTGGTGCTGGATGCTGTGGTTTGTTCTGGGGAAACGTGGACGCAGATTAAATCGATCACAAATACGAAAATAGCAATAACTCAGTTACAAATAATAATAATAAAAATAATAATAATTCAGGCTGTGGAGTTTTAGACTGAATTCAAATGTAATACGTACAGTTTAAACGTTTCTTTAAAAATGATAATGATAAGATGAGTTCCATTTTATGGATTAAAATATATTTAGGAAGTTACAAATGTTTTTTTAATAATATAAATAATGATCCAAGCAGATACAAGTTTTCTGAGACTCATCAATCAAATCTTCTTCTACAATATTTTACTCATCGTTAAGGCTTTAATTGGTTTAATGTGCAAACAGGATCAAGGATTTAACTCATCGTGGAAGTCACACAGACACACGCACACAGACACACACACGCACAGACACACACACGCACACACACACAGACACACACGCACAGGAGGCACACAACCCAGACAGCAACATGTCGCTGCCAGAATCCAGCGAAATTAAAGAGCAGGCGTTGGGATCTCAGTCATCGCTCCAGTCTGCAGGGATTAAACTCTCTCGACACACACACACACACACACACACACCACAACACAACACATACACAACAAACAGACACACACACACAACACGGGCCAGATTGTGTGAGAAAGTGACAGTTTGGTCTGAAGGTGTTAATTTTAACGAACCTCTGATATTTAGTGTTTAACTCTTCAGGCCTTCAGTTTTTAAATTCAATATGTTCTCTTAAAATGAGTCTAAAGTCATATAATAATATCTAATACACATTTATGGCGAATTTAATTCAGTTTAACAGGATTTTAGAGGAGATGTGTTCTTTGTAAAAATCGCTAATTTGGGCAAATTGATTTCTTCGATTTGGTTCCAGCTCCAGAAATTGGCTAAAAATTAAATATAACACAGAAGCTGCTTCTGCTTTAATAAAATGTGAAATATCAAATAACAAGGGGCCGTAAACTGCTTCTGTTTTAATCAAGTTAAATTCAGTGGAATCTGTTTGTTGGAGCATTTAAAAGAAATAAGAACTAAATCGCACAGATCCTCATGTGAGAATTCAAAGTCTCTCCTGAAGCTCCCGGGTGTTTCCAGGTGTTTCCAGGTGTTTCCAGGTGTTTCCCTGCAGAAGCTCCTCCGCCTGTCAATCACCGCAAACAGCCGCTGGGAGCTCGAGTTTCTTTACAACTCGGAACATCCTCATGAGTCTGTTCAACATCATGCGGTGGATTCTCCGAGTGCAGCGGTCCCTCCGGGCGGAGTCTGCTCTAGCTCTGATCTCAATTAGGACTGGTACGCGAGTAATTCCTTAATTGTGCGTTTTGATGACGCTTTAGTGGAGTTTTACAGCTGATTGGCGGCGTGACGAGGTTTGTTGGACTCGTTCCGTCCCTTTACGCACCGGGAGGGCTTCGGTGCCCCGGGCTGCAGCGCTGCGCAGGCCCGGTGGAGGAGCAGTGGAGGAGACAGGCCCGGTGGAGGAGCTCTGGAGGAGACAGGCCCGGTGGAGGAGCAGCAGCTCTGGATGAGGCTGTTCCAGGCTCTGCTGCAGACCGGGTGGAGGAGCAGCTCTGGATGAGGAGGTGTCAGACTCTGCTTCAGGCTCCTTTTTGCGTCTTTTCCTGAAGTGCATTGTTGACATCCTCTCCTCTGACCTCCACCACCTCCTCCACCACCTCCTCCTGTCTCGTCCTTTATGATGAAAAATGATTCGCAGCCCACAGTGAAACTTCCTTCCTGACTCCGAGTGGAGCATCAATCACGAAGACGTTTGCTTAGAAGCAACAATCTTCATTTCTATGATCATATATAATAATATATATATATATATATAAGAAGAAGGTGGATTTAATCTAACGCGTTGATCTTGTGTGTTTTAATGATTCTGAGATGAACCCTCAGGAGAAGCTGCAGCAGAGACGCACACAGATTGTACGTTGTTATGAGTGTTTGCTCATTGAAATCTCAAACCCCTGAAACAGACACACACACACAGACACACACACACACACACACACACACACACACAGACACACACACAGAGACACACACACACACACACACACACACACACACAGCCTGTGTCAGTGCGCAGGTTGAGGCCGAGACGCTTCCAGAGCTCGAGCATTAAATGAAAGAAATATAAATTAATTAGTTTATTGTTAATAAAAAATCAAACGGTCCAATTTAGGGAAAACAAACAGACTCTTAATAATCTGTTTATTATTATTATTATTGTCATTATTATTAGTATTAGTTGTTGTTGTATTTACTGTATTCAGGAGAGGTTTAGGTTTAATTCTGATTGTACGCGTACTTCAATATTTTTTACGATTATTCACATTGTAAAATATTATATTCAGCGTTATTTTAAATCGCAAATAATCATGAAAATCTATATTTTACTGGCTGATTGTTTGATGTTAAATAATCATAAAAAGTCTTGATGTTATAATCACGTATGTTTCAGGTGATAAATCATCTGTAAAATGTATTTTCATCGATCAATAAATAATCTGAATCTCTGAAACTGCGAATCTGCACTTCAACTAAATACTTAAGAATAAAAAAAAAAACATTTTAACAACGTACATTAAAAAAAACAAAAGCCTGATGATGAAGAGTTTAAATCTTAATAAAAATGTGGATTTTTATTTATTTTTATCTTTTATTTATTTATTTTTAGTTTTTTAGTGGGGGGGTCTTACGTCACCAAGGAATAAACAAACATCAGCAGCCATGTTTCATCACACTGCTCCTCATCTTCATCATCTTCATCATCTTCACCAGGACCGTCAGTGTCCTCTGAACACAACCTCCTCCTCCTTCATCCCTCCATCCAAACCCTCCCTCACGCACACACGCACACACACACGCACACACACACACACACACACGCACACACACGCACACACACACGGTTGTAATGACTGATTTGTTTTGCTGACTGGCTCCTTCAGTTCCTTCATTCCGCTGCTACACGTGTATTTATTTACTGAGCTGAAAATCAAGTCTCCAGCTTCTCAGTGAAAGTTTGAAACAGAAAAGGAGCATGAATCACCCCCCCCCACCCCCCACCCCCCCCTCCACACACACACTCTTATTTCAGATGTAACCTCACTGGGCAGGACGCAAATACCCGGACACCCTAAAATAAAACATCTCTTCTTCAACCACATATTCACGTGAGCCTTTGATTCTTCTGTTATTTGGTTGTTTTTGTGCTTTTACACTTTTAAAAATCCAAATTATGAGAATTAAAATACCTTGATGAAGGAGTAACGCCACTAAAACTGCATCTCGTGCGTATTTTCCCCAAAATGTACTATTTTTTTTTCAGTGGCCCTCATTTTTAAAGCATTTAGCAACTGAGAATAATTTCAAAAATCAAACGTATTTGATTATTCTTCATCATCAGCCTCTGTTTGTACCGACACGCTTCTTCAAAGATCCCCTGAGCTAATAAACCACTCCAATTAAAATCCAATAGACGGCACTTTATTAAAGAAACAGTTGTAATGCCTTCAAAATGGGTTTTTTAAACAAATGAGACAAGATGAATAAAATACAGGCTACAGGGTTCCCCTCTATTTCTATACAAGGACAAATAAAGGCACAATCAGAAAACTGGAAAACGTTAAAGTGTTTGGTCCTCAACATCCAACCACTCCCCCTTTTCTCCTAAAAAATAAATTACTATATTAGATTTAATTTACAGTCACAACGAGCTGCTGCTGTTTGACACTTCTTGAAAAACTAAATCTCAAAGTGAGAGGGAAGGAAACTTACGTGTCTGTGGAGTAACGACAACAGATCGATCTCTGTCCGCGGAGGCAAAGACCAAAGGTACAAAAAATATAGAAAATATATATTAGAGTTATTTTCGTAGTGTTCAGAATTTGCTGCAGTCATAAACAAAAGCTCCCGAGGTGCGGTACAGGGACTGGCCGGACGGGAAGGCCATCTGACAGCTATTATTCCCGTTCACCGGGGAGCCGTTCAGCCCAATCCGCTGGGACTCGAACATCTCCCGCACGGAGTGAAAGTTCTGCTGCTGCGCCGGGTACCCCGGGCTCAAGTGGCTCAGGTCCCCGTACCAGGACGCGATCCGGCCCTGGTGCGCGTGGTGGCCGTCCTGGCCCGCCTGGTTCACGTTGCTGTGCCCGAGCGGGGACGCGCTGGTCGTGGTGATGCAATAGTCGGGCAGCGCCTCCTCCACGGTGGTGGACGGGGCCAGGTGGCCGCCGGTGGATCGATCCCCCGCGTACAGGCTCATGGCTTGCATGTTGCAGTGATAGGTCGCGTTGGAGTTGGAGGAGAGGACGTTCTGGTTGCAGGTCGTGGAGCCGTAGGTCTGGTTGGGGGAGTAGTTGAGCGACAGCGAGGGGGTGATACCTGTCCGGGGGGAGGCGATGAGAGGGGGCGACAGCTCGGCCTGCGGAGATCCCCGCAGGGAGGTCATGATGTTGTCCACGCTGAAGCCCTGCGCCGGGGCCTGGCCGTGGTGGTGGTGCTCGGGTCCGTCCATGCTGAGGGAGCGGGTGGAGGGCACGCTGTGCGGGCTGCCGGTGGACATGCTGCTGCTGCTGCTGTCCGGGCTCTCGATCTTGGGCACGGTGCTCAGGGACGGGGACTCGGCCTGCGGCGGCGTGGAGCTCCCGTTCTCAGTCTTTATATCCTGGATGCGCACCGGCTGAGCGCCCTGCGCCGGCGGCTCCTGCTCCCGGCCCGGGGTGCGGGAGGACGGGTCCTTCCCCGGCCTCTCGTCCTTGTCCTTCTGCACGTCCTTCTTCTTGAATCTCCTCCGGCGCCGCAGGAAGCTGCCGTTCTCAAACATGTTGTAGGAGTCCGGGTCCAGGGTCCAGTAGCTGCCCTTACCGGGCTTCTTGTCGTCCCGGGGCACTTTGACAAAGCACTCGTTGAGGGACAGGTTGTGCCGTATGCTGTTCTGCCAGCCCTGCTTGTTGTCCCGGTAGAACGGGAACCTCTCCATGATAAACTGATAAATCCCGTTCAGGGTGACCTTCTTCTCCGGTGAGTTCTGGATCGCCATGGTGATGAGGGCGATGTAGCTGTACGGAGGTTTGACCATGTCCTTCGGCTGGTGCTGCGGGGTGTACGGTCCGTACGCGCGGGCCATGCTGGCCGGGTACTGGTCGTGGGCCGCATGGGAGTACATGCTCATGGGCGCAGGCATCCCGGTGTATCCACCACCGGCCCGGTAGTAGCTCTGGTCGCTGCTGATGTACGGTACGACTCCCAAAGAGTTGGGGCTGGAGACGGAGTAGCGCGCCTGCATCCTGCGCAATGCGTAAAACCTCTCCAAACTGCGTCCCCCCGACGAAACTCACAGCCTGTGGCCGCGCGGCGACTCCGTCAAAGGTCTGAGTCGGTTCTTTACGGTGCGGAGCTCCTTGTTCGAGCCACAGCTCGCCACGGTGAACCGGAGAGAGCGCTCGCGGCCGCACTGAGCCTTTGGGAAACGGAGGAGGCTGAAAGTGAAGCTGGAGGAGCGCGAGTGACTCTACACCGCGAGCAACTTTTTTTTTTTTTTTACCCTTCACATGTATTCCTCCCTTTTGGCTGCTGCGGCTGCTCCTCCCAGAAAGTGTGCGCCATCATCCAATTGGAGGACGAAATGAACCTGTGGAAAAGCTGCGCGTCGATAAAAGTTACTACACCACCCCCCCACCTCCTCCTCCTCCTCCTCCTCTTCTTCTCCTCCTCTTCTCCTCCTCCTCCTCATCAGTTTAAACATGAGTTATTAAAGCGCTGTAGAGGGTGTGCCCAAATGGCTGAAAAATACAGGCCTAAACTTAATGACACTACCAAAGACTGTTTAATACTTTAAAGTTTATCTTATCGAGATCTACAATATAAGTTTATTTATTTATTTGAAATCGAGAAAGTGAGATTATCATGGGGTGGAAACATCTGAACAAATTGCCCCCCCCCCCCCCCCTCTCCGTCCCTGAACCATTAGAGCTCATGCGTAAAAGTGGAAATGATCCAAAATGGCGCAAACTAAAAAAAAAGGTCATTCTGTGATTTCTGTCGCCTTCAGGCCTTCGTGGGAATTTGGGGGATTTTCCTAAATTAAAGTTTCACACCTGCGTGATTCAAACCTCGTCTCCGTCATTAGAGCCGAGGGTCCAACGATCAGGATCCACAGAGAGCGACGAGGCCGCGGAGTGAGAGAAACCTCAGAATCAACAGATGGACATGAAAGAGCCCCCCCAACTGTGCGTGTGTGTGTGTGTGTGTGTGTGTGTGTGTGTGTGTGTGTGTGTGTGTGTGTGTGTGTCTGTGTGTGTGTGTGTGTGTGTGTGTCTGTGTGTGTGTGTGTGTGTGTGTGGACTCATTAAAGGTTAAATGGAGATCATTTGGCTGCTGGGTGAGAAGAACCGGGACCTCGAGGTGACGCTTTTTAATTTGAACTCGTCCAAATGTCTTTCACACGGATCGTGCGGGTGCGAACGAGCATCAAAGCGTCACGTGTTGATTCCAGAGAAGAGAAAAACCAACACGAGGAGAAACGAAGGTCAGAAAACACCACAGAGGTTTAATGTATTTAACCAAACAGAGAAACACAAACTGTTGTTTTATATAATTATGTCTCTCGGGTAGATGATCAGTTTATTATCAATCCGAGAAACGTCCAGTTGAATAAAATAAAACAACAGGACACGTTTAAAAACAACTGTGAAGCTTTTACTCTTGTTTTTATTTCGGGGATTTGATTTCAAGAAAACGTTCAGATGCTTTTTATTAATTTAACTTGTCGCTCACGTTTAATTTAAATTATAATTGTGTCTAAAAAAACGTTTGAACAGACTCGTTTGCTCCATAATAATTTAATTGAATTTACAAAAAGAATGAATAAGTGTTTTATCTTCAGGAGATTATATATGTGTGTGTTTTCCAGCCACGGATTAAAGGAGATATAAATAGAAAACACCTTTTTGTAATTTAAGTAATGTATAATTTAAATTAAGAGAGTGAACCTGGTCCTAAGAGAGTTTAAGAGATTTAATAAAATACGTCAAGTTGTCTTCTCCTATTTATGTTTATTTCTTTTTTCATTTTCCTTCAAATCCACAAATTGAGTCAAAAACGAACAAACATGTTTGATGAATCTCTTTTTTGAACAAAAGTGAAAAACTTTACAGTTAAAATCTTGAGAAGTTGTAAAGTAAAACAAACTGTTTTTTCACTGAGTAAATGTCTAAATGTTTATTTGTATTAAGTCACTTTAATAAGAGCTCGTGGAATTCTTAGAAATAAATCAGGTTTAAATCAATAAAATGTATAAATCCAGGCTCGTTGAAATAATTTAAATATCATGAGAGAAGAGAGAAGATGAGAATTAAAGACGAGATAAGAAAGTGATGATCTGTGACGAGCTGATGTCTCACCTGAGTGTCTCCACTCCGCTCTTTGTTGTGTGATTTACATGTGTTACCACTGAGGAGGAGGAAGAGGAGGAGGAGGAGGAGGAGGAGCAGGAGGAGCAGGAGGAAGAGCAGGAGGCCGGGCTGAGTCACCTGTGAGGTCCGGGCTGTTCTGCTGCGGCCATGACTGACCACTGCCCCCTGCTGACTGGAGCAGCTGCTGCATCCCGGAGGTAACTGACCCACAGGCTCATAAAACAAATTAATAAAACCTGATTCAATATTTCAATCATATTTCTTTTAGACTTTATTCAGATATTTACAGTGAGAACAAGAGAAACTCTCAGCTCAGAGAAAAGCTCGAATATTTTAAACCAAATTCAAAAAAACAAAAGCTTCTTCACGCTTAAATGTTAAATAAATGTCCCGGTGATGTTTCATCGTTATAAATTAACTTAATCTAAAACAGAGACACGTGAACAACGCGTTGTTTTAACGCACGACACACCCCTGCCCCCTAGCGGCCTGTGCGTAAAAGCGCACGATGGATCCATGGATGGAGACGTTTAAATAAATAGATAAAAGATTGAATAAATATAAAATGTAATGAATAATACTAAAGTAAGAATGAAATATATAAATTGTGAAAATCACAGAATGAATCGACATTCAGGTGAAATCTACAGAGAAGAGTCTCATTAACTCTCCAGTTTTATCTGAGTGGCGTTTGGATTCACTTCTTCATGTTCATGAGACTCCAGCTGCAAAACGTTTCCTCTTTATTTGATCTTTATACATCATGAAAACTTAATTCAGTTTATATAAAAGAACGACAACAGATCTACGGACAAATCAATGCTCTGAAAAGGTTTGTTGAGGTTTTAATGTTAGGATGCGGTTTGTCAAAGAACTGGACAAAAGCTACAGAAACAAGGAAACACATTCAAATCAATAAGATATGAAGTGGTAATAGAATGAAGCAGTTCAAAGGGAATTCAGTTGGAGCATTCTGAGCATGTGTGCATTGTATTTTCTTTCCAATGATATTTTCATTGTATAAAGGAGCATTGACACAAAGAAACATCAAGAATATCCACAAATATTAAAGAAATAATCCAAAACATGTATTTCAGAAAGACGAGGTCAAATAAAATGCAACAGTTCATCCCGAGCAGATTTAATATCATTTACATCCGAAGCATGAAAACCTCCTCAGCACATTTTCACATGTACAGTTTCCTCAGGGTCCAAACACAACAGCATTCACCACAAGTCATGACAACACATCAGAAAACACACAATCACAACACAACAACTTTAGATGTTTTCTGAAATGTTGAGTTTGACCCTTCAGGCCACCGTAGAAAACTGTCCAGTCTTTGATTAAAAGATTTTACACAAACATGTTGAGGAGAATCAGAAGGAAATTATGTTTCAGTATCACAGCTCATATATATATATATATATATATAATACTCATATATATACTCTGATAAGGACACTGGTAATGAATCGTTACTTTCAAATTTGTTATTAACAGAAACTAAATGTTAATTTAAACTAAATCTATTAAGATTTTAGTTTTTCAAAAGATTCATAAAACTCACTTCATATGTTTTTCAATTCTAGTTATCAGCAACATCATCTTCATCTTCATCATCTTCATCACTGAATGTGAAGTCATCCCTCGAGTCCTGTTTTTAACTCACAACCTGACAGTAAGTAGTGTTACAGCGCCCCCTGTTGTCACAGTGATGCACATGCACCAACAGGAGAGTAAAGGATGGAAACCATGAATTTATGAGCAACCCTCACATCTTAAAACTTATACTTATACTAATACTACTACTTCTGCTTCTGCTACTGCTACTGCTACTAGTACTACTACTACTTATACTACTAATAATAACACCAATAAGCATAATAATGAATATTTCCCTGTGTTTAAACTGGTGACTCTTTACATTCTTCTCTTCTCCTGTGGGATAGTGTGAGGTTCCCCTGAGGCCCTTCACTGTGTCGTGGACAGTGTTTACATTAACAACCTAATTAAACACAGACAGATTCCTAAAATATCCCCGGTCGTCAGCGGTCGTTCAACCAAACGAGCACATTGCTGCTGCTCCTCAAATAAATAGCTGCCAATCATCCATGTGCAGCACATTAATCTGCTGTCTGCTTCCCTGGCTGCGTCGGGGGGTGACGGGGGGGGGGGGGGGGGGGGGGGGGGGGGGAGCGTCTCGAGGCCCCGGAGCTGCTCGAGGCCCCGGAGCTGCTCACAGTGTGGCAGCTCTTTAAAAACAGAGTCAGAAACCTGGTGCTGGAGTCTGAGCTGGTTCTGGATCAGTCTTATCTCCGCTCGTCTGTCGGCTGGTTCCAGTGAAATACAGATTCAAGCAGACAAGCTCAAAGTTTCACATCGATTCCACTCGTGTTCAACGACCTGACGGGAAAACTTCACATTCTGTTTGTTGGGTTTAACATCTGTATAATTTAACAGTTTAATATCCTCAACACGTTTTAACAGTTTAGTTTAAATTCATCGTAGAAAGTAAATAACTTTTTTGAGTCAAGATACAATAAAATCAGAAAAACAATTCAAAACACAAAATATGCTTCTAAATAACAGACATCGTGTTTAATAAAGTATAAAAACTCTGATATTGGATTTGTCTGTTTCTCATATAGAAGAAACATTTACATGATTAAATAATGTGCAATGATCATAACCAATGACATTTAATGATAATAACTTATAATAGATTCTGTGCATTATTTATTTCAGCTGTTGTAGACGGTTTATTATACATTAAGTATATTCTTACTCAGTTTCTTTCCACATCAGCTAATATTTCTGATTCTAATTAACTTAACTCTGTTAGATTATAAATAAATAATGATAAAGTGACTCTGTAGCTAATCTAACAACCATCATCATGTCTTCATCTCTTTTTATCTGTCGTTCCTTCTCTCTCTCTCTCTCCCTCTCTCTCTCTCTCTCTCTCTCTCTCTCTCTCTCTCTCTCTCTCTCTCTCTCTCTCTCTCTCTCTCTCTCTCTCTCTCTCTCTCTCTCTCTCTCTCTCTCTCCTGTGTTGGTCTGTTCTGCAATTTTTTTTGCGAAATTGCTTCCAGTTGCACCAGTGAACGTCCTGTTTAACCTGAGGCCACTGAGCAGCTCCACTGGAGCAGCTGAGGGGACAAAATGCATTGCTCATGAGCACATTGGTGGTGCACTTATCCAGATGTAACCTGTTAACCTGTCCAAAATCCAACATTCAGGAAGCCACTGCCAGTTTAATAGATTTTTAAAGATACTGAAACATTGGACCAGGTTCAGTCTCTGTTTGCAAACATGCAGCAACTTATTCATCATTAAAACGTCCGTCAGGACTCGCTCCTCACAGACAGGACACAGACAGGACACAGACAGGACACAGACAGGACACAGACAGGACACAGACAGGACACAGACAGGACACAGACCCTGAGACAATATCAGCAGTTTGAAGCTCAAACTCGTCCAGAGAGCTGAGACATGATGAAGAGTAAACACAGTTTCATGTCCGGCTTTGGGAGGAGTCTTCATCAGCTCCACCTCTGAGGGAGGAGGAGGAGGAGGAGGAGGAGGAGGAGGAGGAGGAGGAGAGCATCATCACACATGAAGTGAAAGAGAGGAGCAGCACAGAAATAAACATCAGCATGAAAATATCCTGGACACGTTTGGCTCCTCCTGGTGGTGACGTCGTCCAGAGGCAGAATCTGTCCCTGCTGTCATTCATTACTGCTCCGCCTCTTTTCTATTAACATCACGCATGAATCAGAAACGTCTCAAACATGAAAACAGAAAGACGCAAACTATAATATATAAAATAATTTGTGTGACGTGGACTTAGATTTAATTACTTTAGTCCATGTCCCATCTGCTCACATGGAGGAGGCGGGGTTAATGACCTATGGAGGGTGTGATCCAGATGTTTTGGCTTCACTCTCACGTCGTCCATCTTTGTTTACGGTCACTGGGTCGTACTCTGAGGCTCCGGTTCTTTAAAGCTAATGCTAATCATGCTACATTACTGTAAATGACTGTGTGAACTTGCTGCTGTTTTATTTTAACATGAAAAACATCTAAGTACAATTTATTATACTATTATATTATTTAATACACTTGATCAGACTTTTAACTCTGAACCATGAATGAAGAAGAAGAAGAAAAGTTACTAATATAACTTTCACATCATCTGTGAACCACGGACCAATAATCACGTCTGGACCAAACCAACCTGCTGAAAACAAAGGGGTGTTTCTTCTCGGACCTCAAACACAAATTTCTGATGATTTTATTTTTTTTACTTTCTGTCCAAACTTTGGTTTTGGATAAAACTAAATATGTTGAATGTTTGATTTGCTTCATCACCTTCACTGTTTGTTTGTTGGTCGAGATTATGTAAAAAGTACTGAAGTGATTTCATTGAAACTTAGTGAGAGGATGAGAAATGAGCCAAGATACAAATCTTTACAGTTTAGATCCAGACAAACAGACGGATCCAGGATTTATGATTTAGGAATTATGATTTATGATAAAGGAGGCTTTTTTGGATATTTTCACCAATTTCTCAGAAAATAATTCGTGGATTTGATTCAAAGAAACATATTGTCTGGACTGATATTTTTGACTGTGAACAATTTGATCAAAACTAAAATCTGGATGTCGTGGATGGGACGTGAAGTGGTTTTCACTGTCACCTCACAGCAAGAAGGTTCCTGGTTTGAATCCCGGTTTCCTTTCTAAGTGGGGTTTGCTCTCCTGGTGTTTGTTTCTCCAGGTTCTTCGACCTCTTCACAGTCGAACACGAGCAGATCTGTGCTTTGGTTGATTGACGACTCTAGATTGTGATCGTGTGTGTGACTGGTGTTTTGTGTCAAGGTTGAACCCCCCCCCCCCACCCCCCCTCAACCCGTTAAGTGGTATAGATGATGGATGTAGTGGATTTTAAATGTGGCTTCACAACAGGACTGTCACCCGCTCGTTCTAGTCGTCTGTTCTCTTTTACTCTCACTTGTCCTAAGCTTTGACTCTGCGTCTGCTTATAGGAAATAATTTAGTGAGTTCTAGAAACTGCTGAAGTTTGAATCCTGAAGTTCACGAGTTCTCTACTCAGGTTTATTTACGTGTACAAACAGAAAACAGGTTTAATCAGGTTTTTGTGGTTGAATCCAAAGGCACATTTGTTAGTGTACAGCAGCTTCTACACTACAAAAGTTAAACTGTGAAGTTAAATTATTACTTCAATTGGTGAAACACACGTGAATTAAGTTTTTATTTTTCAAATTAAAGTTATAAAATGTGTTGATTCAACCTGTGAACTTCTAAATGTTAGAAATTGAATTAATTGTTTTAGTTGTGTTCCTCAGACTTCAGTGATCACTGTGGGTGGAGACACCTCTTTATACTCTGCTCTGTGTAACCCGTCCGGCCACTAGATGGCGCAGTACTCCACTATATTGAAAGGTCACTAAAATCCTGTCATGGAAATTCCAGCTGCTGCAGAATCACTTTGACTTTTCATCACGCTGGGCTGCGTTCAGGAAAAAACTGTGACTTCCTGTGACTTCACATGAATCAAACTATGTGAGTGTCAGTGTGCGACTGCTTCTTCTTCTTCTTCTTCTTCTTCCTCTTCCCCTCCCTCTTCTTCTTCTTCTTCTTCTCTGCATCATCAGCCCCATCATATAAACATGTGTTGTCACAGCTATAGGCCCCTGATCCTCAACCTGAACGTTGCTTACGAGCAGTTTACAGAAGTGATGCTGTGGAAACGATCTGTGCAACGGTTTCATGCCAAATCTTCGTAATGCAGCCACACATCTGGCTTTGTCAAGGACAGATGTGACGTGTAACACATGAAATCAGGCCCTCCACCCCTCACTTCTTACATGTTCACGCTTTAAAATCTAACGTGTAGGTGAAAACACAGAGAAATGCTGCGATAACAGATATGAAACGTCTCAGCCGAAGCCTTTTTCTCCAGCTACAGAGGATCCAAAGCCAGTATCCAGAGGAACTGTGTTGATGCCCTGATAAGAAGCTGCTCCTGCCACAGCCCCAGAGTCCTGAGGGATGCTGCGTTTGAGTCACAACCAGAAACCACGTAGACAAAACCTGCAGCCGCCCAAAGTCTGCTGTGTGTTTGTGTGACGAGGCAGCTCTTCTGTTTACCGCTCTAAAAATATCTCTGTTGCTCTTCCAGGGACGCAGGCCTCTGTCGTCTCACTTGTTTACATGTGGCGTCCTCCAATGTTTTGCAGCCTCAGACGTGCACATGTGCAGAAGAGGAGCTTCTTCTGTGTCAGACTGGGGCTGAGGTCAGACGTGCACAGTGTGGAAGTATTCCCAGTGAGTCAAATCATATATATTTAAATTAAAAAAGCCTCTTTTAAAGGAGTTTCCAGAGATCAGCCTGTGGATCTTAGCTTCTAGTTTATTCTCACCCATCAACCCCCCAGTGGAAAGTAACTAACTACATTTGGAGGAGTACTTGTTACTTGAGTATTTCCCTGTTATTCTACTTTAAACATCTTTTATTCCACCAGATTTCAGACGGTAATATTGTCTGTTTCAATCCATCACATTTATTTGACAGCAGTTTCTTTGCAGAGTAAAAAACAAAAGCAGCTGATAACTAACAAATCCTCGTCCGCAAATTAAACTCATTTAAAAACGTTTAGGTGCTATAATATGTAATGACAATCTATTAATATAATAAACAATAGATCATAACATGTAAAACACACAGGGCTCATTCTGCTGCATTGAATTCATTTTAATTTTGATACTTTAAGTTTCTGCTAATTTAGATTTTAAAATTCAAGGGTTTGACTTCAGCTGCATATTTTATTCATTTCTAATTTACTTTGACTCAATTAAATTAGTCATCATAATTTACTTAACAATTTTTCTACAATAATAATAATCACCGCTGCATATTAAAACAAAACCCGTACATGTCACTGTTTTAAATCCTCTCTGAAATTATGAATTTGATAGTAAAATGTTTCTTCAATTGAAAAGTAAGATTCAAGGAGGTTGTCATATTGTTTATGTGTCTTTGTTATTGAATAATAATAATTATAATTATAAACCTGACCACCAGAGGAGGGAGATCTATTCAGATCGATTATTTAAGTAAAAGTTGCATTACTGCAAAAAAAACTACAGGTTCTTGTTTAAGCATTAATACTTAATACTTCATGAAAGTATTGACTCGTGCAACATTGTCAAAGTTACACTATTTTATATTATTTCATCTCTTTAAGCATTTTAAATTGCAGCTGTTTTACAGGAGAGAACTTTAAAGTTTAGTTTAGTCGATAATCGTGTCAGAAAAATACAAACTGATCCTAAGTGTTGTACAGAATCTAAAATTTTAATGTGCAAATAATGTCAACAAGATGAGTTTAAGTTTAAAGCAGAAGAAAATGGAAATAGTCAAATAAAATACAACAACCCCCCCCAAATGAGTAAATGCACTCAGTTGTTTTCCACCAATGTGTAAAGAGCCAGATGTGCAAAAATAAACGTGTTTTTATGATATTTAATCTCAATATCACCTGTTTTTTTTAAGATGCAAAATGAATTTCAAGTTTCCCACATAACAGACATGTATTTGTATGGAAGCACAAAAGTCTGAATTTAGCCTAAAATATATATCAGCTTTATTGAATCATTTTACAAGACAAAAAGAAACCAAGTTGGCAAAGGGTTATACAATAAGTGCAGGTTTGTTGCAGTTCATGTTAGCCTCAAGCGTCGTGTGTGTCGTTATAGAATCAGAGTTACATAGAATACAAAGTGTTTGCACGTGTTACAGGAGCAAACACAATTTTTTAAGAAGTCGTGTTTGTGGAACTTCTGTTGAAGGCACAGTGGTTTTTCTTCTTCTTCTTCAGTTAAAGGCCTCGGGTGGTTTCTTCATTCGTTTCCTTACAAGATGCAAAAAAAAAAGTTTTTTCTCAAAAAGTGCGACCAAGAGAGAAAAAGAGACTTTGGGCCGCGAGGAGGAGGAAACAAACACATCCTGCTGCGAAGCCTCCGACATTACAAATGTTCTGGTGACGACCTGCAGTTTGACTGTGGCCGTCGTTTCTTTCCTCGTGGAGAGACACGCGCGCGCGCGCTCACATGACGCACGGTTTGATGTCCTGGCACACGCTCTGGGGGTGGTGGTGGTGGTGGTGGTGGTAGTAGGAGCCACCGGCCGAGGGGTGGAAGGACGAGATGCCGTTAAAGTTCAACACGAAATCTTTCCTGTCGCACACCGACGAGTGGCTCTGGTAGCGTGGGATCCCCACTGCAGGAGAACAGAGGGGGGGGGGGGGGGGGGGGGGGGGGGAGGTCAGATACATGGAATCACTCTGGAGACATTTACACACACGTGATCAGTCGAGTGTTTGAGATTTAAGCATCTTGAATTAAATGATTCTGCTGAGAAACAGTGTGGAAGGTTTGTTTTAGCTCCAAAAAATATGTTTTTACATGTAAAACATCTTCAAAATCCAAAACAGCCTTTTCCATAAACTGATTTTACCTTTTCCAACTGCTGCTCCTCATATATTTAGATTTGTGAATAAGGAATTTAACTAAATTCTTTAAAAAACTGCCTCTCAAAGGCTTTAAAATGAACAAACCTGATTCTAGCTTGAGGCCTCGTTCTGCTCAATTTATTATTATTTATAAAAGCACAAGTAAGTCCCCACTTATAGATTCATTTACAGTTGAAATGTTGTTTTTCTCAACGTCAATAGAAACTTTTAATAACATTTATTTGGAGATTTGACTCCTCTGCAGCTTCCATTGGGCGACAGAGCAATAAACCAGCAGTGAACCAGTATTTTAAAGGCCAGTGCACCTTCCTTCAGCTGCTCCTCTAAACCTGAGGGTCATACTTTACATTTTCACAGATTTACAGGCTCAGTAATCTGTGAGTAATTCCCCCCACAGTCTGAGGGAAGTGTGTTTGAATGGGATTCAGTGGCCGTGGCTCTGTGTGTCTGTAAATGAGCCTCTCTTTCCACAGACAGAAAAATAAATGGGAGGCTGCGGCTGCGTCAAGGTCATAAGGGCTCCAGATGTGACGGTGTTTTTCAGGGGGGAAGACAGCGTGGCTTTATCCTGCGGGGCCAGGGGCTCGCTGCACCCCCCCCACCCACCCCCCCACCCTGCATTGCACCCCCGTCCCACAAGACAACGCTCCTGACACCGCCACTGACCGTGCACTGCACCGTCCAACACGCTTCACCCTCCGCGCACAGGCTCAATTAGGACGCTGCGTAAAGTCGCGCCAGGCCTCTGGGCTCTGGTCTGTGGCGGTTACGCGCCGGTGCAGCTCCTCCGCCGGTGTGGTCCGACCTGCGCAGTCTTTGTTTGGTTAACCTCTGGGACCCTGTCGGGCTCCAGCGTGGCTTTTTGCTCGCCTCGGTGAAATCCCCAGACTTCAGTAAAGCCTCCGCGTGTTGTGTTAAAGGAAACGAGCGTGAAGCAGGGAGGTGGATCCATGTTCTCTCTTAATCTAATAATTCCTCCACTGGATGGTGATTTACGACTTTCTGCAAACTGTGCATTAAATTAACGTATTTTACTTCCAGCCAGTTAGAAAGTTGGTTTTTATATTGGGCCTGAAAATCATTTAGAAAAGTGACGCGTTGCTTTATAATCCAACAAACACTCGATGCAACTTTATCATTCAATATAATTAATTAAAAAGTACTTAAGTGATTTTATAATAAATATGGGAAATCAAATTAAAATGTATAATTTAAATGAAGTAGGGTCGATCAAATTTGGAAATTTATTTTTGCTAATTGCCACGTGAATGGAGCCTTTGAAATCCCATTTAATATAATTTATATTATTATTATATTTAAATATGTACTTATATACTTATTATATATTATATATAACATATATAACCCTGCTGCAGATAGACATCACTGTGTTGCATCTGTCTCGTAAAGGTGGATAAACATTCATGTGTCTGTAGATTTGTATTTGCTGTCAGGATGCGGCGGATCCCGGATCAGTTACCTGATATGTCGCTGGAGTGGCTGTCCCTGCCGTTCTGGTGGAGGTAACTCTGCTCCAGGGAGTACGCAGACATGCCGGAGTGTAAACCGGAGGATGCGGGGCTGCTGGAGGCCAGAGGCTGCTGCTTGATGTACGGGGACCCGCCGGAGGACGCCCAGTGCGCGGATGTGCTGGCGTACGGGGAGTGGCCGTCCAGCGCGCTGGCCATGGCCGGAGAGGACGGTACGGGGCTGCTGCTGCTGTCCGGTCCATACTCCCCGTTGGACGGCACGGGACAGCTCGCCATGTACGTGGAGCCGGGGCTCGGGGACATGTGGGGGACGTGGTGGCCGCCGCTGAGCCCGTCGTACCCCCCGGCCATGGAGTTGCTCATCATGTCCAAGTTGTAGCTGTTGCCGTGGCAGGCGAGGGTCGCAGAGGGAGCCTGGAAGTCGAAGCTCTGCGGGAGGATGGAGGTGCCGAAGCCGATGCCGTTCATCATCCGGTACATGGGCTTCAGAGCCTGACATTTCCTCCTGAAGCCTCTGGGTCTGCGCCGAAACGAGCCCTCCTCGAACATGAACTCACTGCCCGGGTCGATGGTCCAGTAGTGGCCCTTCCCCGGCCGGCCCAGGCCTTTGGGCAGCTTGATGAAGCACTCGTTTAGGGAGAGATTGTGCCGGACTGAGTTCTTCCAGCCCTGATACGAGCCCCTGAAGAAGGGGAAGCGAGCCTGGAGGAACTGGTAGATCTCGCTGAGTGTCAGTCGCTTGGTGGGGGAGCTCTGGATCGCCATCACGATGAGAGCGATGTAGGAGTACGGCGGCTTCTCCGGTCGCCTTAAACCAGAGGTCGTCTTTTTCCCTTTGGCGGCGGTGGACGAACTTTCTGTGGCGGCTTGTGAGCTCAGCATGGCGGGGTGCAGGACGCCGGACACCGGGCTGGATCTCAGAGGAGGCGGAGGGTCCAGCTGTTGCTGCGGGGTCTCGGTCGTCATGTCTGACGTACGACCGGCGTGTAGAGGAGAGAGGGAGGGAGACGAGAGGAGCGGGGAGATGTTTCAGAGGAGAAATATGTCGATCCGGCGGTTCCGTGTCCTTGCAAGTGAGCGTCACACCACCAGTGGTCCTCAGAATCCCAGAGCAAAATGGAGTGAAATCTGTCTCCAGTTACGCACGACTCTCCCGTTACGCACGGTGCTCCCCTGACGCATGAAGAACGCACGGCGGGTACGCACTGACAGGGAGAGAGGAAGAGGAAGAGAGAGTGGGGGGAGCTGGATATTCACTGGAGACTCAGTGTCCGGGACTTGGGCTCGTCACAGCGGCCGCACTGGGCATCACAGTGGCGCTAAGTGGTGCTATGTGGCGCGCCGGGTGGCCATCACCCGCCCACCAATCGCTCAAGTGCAGGGGACACGAAAACCCCTCGACTTATTGCGTCCAGCCAAACAAAGCTCCACCGCCTATCATTTCATAAATCTCTCTTCCCCCCTGCGTGGGACCCCCCACCCCTTCTCCCCGTCCGCACTCTCCCTGAAGTCAGTGACGAATACAGCCCCTCCACCCCCCTCCCCCCCTCCTCCTCACCCTCACCCTCCTGCCAAATCTGGCCCGAGTCCACTTACCGTCCTCAGCAGCGTCGGAGCCCCACAGTTCTCTCCTCTCCTTGTCGTCTTTCCTCCCCTCCCACTCCCTCGCTCCAAGTTCGGGCTACACGCAATTAAGCCATCTATCAAACCTCCCCCAGACATCCCAATCAACAGCGCCACACGCCAGCCAGCCCCCCCCCCCCCCCCCCCCCCCCCCCCCACCACTACCTCCTCTCTTTGATTCTACACGTATGAAGCTGGGATTTCTGCTCCATGTGCGTAAAAAGACGCAGCCTCTGCACATGAGACCCTCAACTCGCTGGGTTTCTGCTGCAGACGCATGAAAAAAGGCCCCATCTTGTATTATTTGTATTGTTTCTGCTCATGATTTCCTCCTAAACGGGTCCAGAGGATAACAAAAACAAACTGTCGCGGTGCCGGGCCGGGGCAGAGGAGTGAGAGCGATGGAGAGGTGGTGGTGGTCTTTACCGTGCGTGTATGGAGCGAGGGGGGGTGGGGGGTGGGAGGGGGGTGGGGGTGGGGGGCCGCGCTGAGTAAATGACTTTGACATGAGTGGAAGCAGGCTTTTTCCATCAAGCCCGGCCCTGGATACCACACACAGCGCGCCAGTGTCAGCTTACCGCCCCGGGCCAGAGCCGGTCCCATGGGCCCCACGTTCATTAGAGAGAGAAAAGCGAAATTAGGCGCGCGGGCGTCGACAGTTTCCTCCCCTATGGAGACATCACACACAGATTTGTCCGACATGATGGAGTTATATATCCCATAAAGATAATATCAACATCCGTGCTGCGACGGAGCGCAGATCTCTGGGATTCGAAGGACATAGAAAACACGTTTTTCTGGCTGTAAACTTTAAACCGTAAACCGCGCGCTTTTTTATTATTTCCTTTTTTATTAATTTGTATTCGTGCATATTTTTTTATATAATGTAATTTCTTATAGATTATATTTTGATGCTTTCCTTTCCACCAGCTGAGTGATTCTGGGGGATACAATAAAAAACACAACACAATAAAATTCAAACTTAGCAGGTTAAGATCAAATCCATATTTTTAATATTGCATTCCTCCTCCTCCTCGAATGTGTGTGTGTGTGTGTGTGTGTGTGTGTGTGTGTGTGTGTGTGTGTGTGTGTGTGTGTGTGTGTGTGTGTGTGTGTGTGTGTGTGCGTGTGCGTGCGTGTGTGTGTGTGCACGTGTTGGCCGTCACTGCCTTTTTTTTAAAGTTACGCCACAGCCCGGAGTATTTTCCCAAACAATAACCAGCAACAATAACCTTTTGCACTTTGCACAACAAAGGATGTGCGGATAAAATCATTTTTCCACCGCGACACACTGAGCCGCGCGGAGGAGCCGAGCGGACCCAGAAATTTCCTGCGACATCAGAAACCTGTGCCCCCCCGCTGGGACCAGGATGCCTCGGCGCGCAGGGGGAATCTTTGTTCTGGAGCCGCTTTGAAGACGCGGCGCTCCGGCGGCTTTTTACGCATCGAGATTATACGAGCTCCCAATTTAGCCTTTTGGAAAAAACAGAATCAAGCGCTCCGCCGCCACCACGGAGGCGTCAGGGGTGTTTGTGTTCGAGTCCCGGCTGGAGGCCCCATAATCAGGCCTTCTGTTTGTTTTCATGTTTGGCCTCAGATTATTGTTTATCCCCATTAAATATTAGATGGATTAGATTTGTGAGAAAATGCTCGTCGGCCTGCCTGACCTCGGGTAACCTGCTCCTGGCCTTTTGGAAATAAAACTGTCGTCACCTACATTATATCACACGTTAATAAAATAAAATCAGTAAATAATATATACTGCACAATAATTGATTCCTATTGATTATTTTTTTTTAAATTGCATCAACAAATAATTCTGGACAAACTGTTCCTCAAATAATCCCAAAACATTATTAATCAAGATATTTAAACCTATAACGAGGTTGTTTTTATATACTTTTAATCTCCCTCATTTATTAAATGGACCCAGAATAAACCAAATACATTAACTACAACAATAACAAACTGTGTGTTCACATCACTTTAACGCTAATCTAATATTATGTTGGCTGCCGGGCTGTTCTCCCTGCTCCGCCTGGGCTTCCTGTGGCGGTGCCGGCAGCTTTGGAGCTGGCTCTCCGGGCTCCGGGAGGTCAGGCGCGGTTCAGTCTGCAGGAGTGACAGACTGTTTGGACTTCCTAACATTGTGCCTGCCCTAAAAGTTTGCTCTCATAACAAGGAGCGGGTCTCGCTCCGCCTCGGGACGGGCCTGGAGCTGCTGCTCTGAGGCTGCACGACGCGCACAGGCCTCGGGGAAACACGCAGAGGGGGACGTGGAGTTTACACAGGGGTAAAAGATGCGCGTGCTGACGGTGAGGATGCTGCAGGCAGGACCGGAAACACGTGACAGCCCCACGCACACACAGGTGTGTTGTTCTGCTGTTTCACCTGCAGGTCGCAGCATTGTCCCTGGAAACAGGAGCGAGTCTCACCTGTCACCTGTCTCAGCTACACACACACACACACACACACACAGACACACACGCACACACAGACACACACACACACACACACACACACACACACACACACACACACACCAGTGTCTGCTGCAGCTGTGACGTTCAACTCAGTGAATCAGTCTGTTAGTTATCAGAGTTTCATTAAATTAGATGTTCACAGTTCGCACGGCTCAGCTCCAACATCACAACACGTTTAATTCTGACTGAGTTTAGCCACAAAACTGTGAGAAATGACTTCAAAATATATCTTAAATCAAAAATAACTGATGGTTTCAAACCAGACCACAGACACACACCCATCAGCCACAGCATTAAAACCAGTGAGGCCTTTACCTCTTGTAACGTTGGGTCTGCTTCTATCCTAAATTAGAAAATATTTTAAATAATGATAAAAAAAATAACTATAACTCAGTGTCACACGTTCTTCTTTATCTGTACAGTCAAAATAACTTGATATTTTTCTGTAGAGTTACTTAATTTAATCCTCAGTAAATCATTGACATCTGTCTTTATTTTCAGAACAGCTTTTATTTTGTAATCTCATTTTGATGGGGAATTCTAATCTTCTCTTAAAATCCCATTAAAATTAGTTTAGTATTTAATTGGGGAAACAATTCTTGGTTATGTCACATTAAAAATATAAAATAAATACATATACAAACAAGTCATTGTAGATTATTACGAGAATGAAGTTTTTTACATTTTCAGATGCAGTTAATTCATAATAAATATAAATGTATGTGCAGATGAGAAGATGGTTTTATTAATAGTTTTCTCGTGTGCATGAGGAACATCTGGTCACGCGCCTGCTGAGGCGGGGGTCTGTGTTTCAGGACCGTGGAGAGCAGCTGGACCCACCCTCCGGACACGAGCCTGCAGCACTGTGTGCGCGCACAGAGACAATATACAGGGTGTGCGCGTGCGTGTGAAGATGTGGCCACAGTGGGGCTGTGTGTTTTTGTCGAAGGGACAAATTACTGAATTCATCACTTAATCATTTTAATGGTATTTTTTAAACTATAATAGTATTAATGTCAATCAGTCACCCATGTAGAATAAAATAAAAATAACACTAATATGATTTAGTAAAGTCTCCATTTCTCTGAGCTCCTCTGGATTGATAATTATTATTTAATAAAACATTAGATTTTCTTTTTCTGTCAGATTTTATTTGTAGAGTCAAACATGACATTTGAAATGCAGCCACATGTAACGTTGTAAGAAATGAAGCTGAATATTATCCCCACTGCATCTGTGCTTCTTATAAATCCACCTGCATTTTTATTCATTTATCAAAAACTGCACAGCCCAAATACAAATATCACAATTTGATGCACCGGATTATAAAGTAGTTTATTGTACTTTAGCAGATTAGAACGAAGAAACAACACGATAACAATTAACATAAACATCACATCATAGCAATTTATAATTTACTCTGTTATTTTATTGTGCCGTCTTTTATTTAAACCATTTTCTTAAGCAACACATTTTAAATATAAGAAATGAGGCGATTTCTAATACATACGTTTACATGTATTATTTCTATGATGATGATAATGATTTTTGTTTTTTTAAAGATTATGAGACAAGTATATATTTTCCTGATTTTCCTTTCAGATGGTAAATTCCACCTTTGGAGTGTCTGCTGTGGAGCAGGTGTGTAAAGGCCTGCTCACACATCTGCACATCTCCACATCTGCTTCTATCAAACACCTTCTGTTCACGTCTGCAATGAAACACTCAGTCAACATCAGGGTCCCATCGTTTTGTTTTTTATTCATAGAAAATACCAGGCATGCATGAATCAATCTCAGTAAAGAGCAGGACATCTTTCCATGCGGTTCTAGTGCAGCCACGTGACTCTCAGCGCAGCTCAGTCAATATTTTGTATATTTATATTTATATGTACAACAGTATTTTATACAGCAGGTCATATACAAAACATGGAAATATAAATAGATGAATAGTTTTAGGTTTGAACTCGGCACAGGGCTGCCGCGTCATACAGTAGAAATGACCAATGAACCATGGAGAGGACACACACACACAGACACACACACACACACACAAACACACGCACACACACAGAGGAATGTCCTGTGATGTCATCAGTCACCACACACATAGATCGATATTAACATGTTTTTCGCTCCTCTCCAGAAAGACGCACGTGACGGCACAGACACGGCCCCACGCGCTGGAACAGCTGAAGCACTGGAAGTTAAGACCCATTAGAAGTGCACGTCACGGTTCAACACACAGGTCTGACGTCAGTCCGCAGCCTTTCATGACAGCAGGGAGTCTATATGGAAACATCGCGCCCTGTTGGGCACCCTGAACGCGGCCTCGGCTCCGCCCAGGCCCGGTGCCGTGTGCTGGAAGTATGTGAGCGCGTCCCTGCCGGGCCCCGTGCCGCCGGACGCCGCTTCGGACAGGTACATGTGCTGTGCCGGGTAGTTCAGAGGATACGGCAGCACATGGGCCCCTGGGGGCCAGTAGAGCCGGTGGCCGTGGGGGTCCAGCTCAACGTGGCAGTCCTCCCTGCGTTTGAAAGGTGTGCTGAGGATGCTGTCGATGGCGAAGGAGCTGGAGAACTTGGCCCCCACCCTCTCCTCCGGGCCGGGGAGGCGGGTGTCCTCGCTCAGGATGTCCGGGCTCTCCTGCTCCTGCTTGGGGCCCCTCTTGGCGATGCGCTTCCTCCTGCGGCGGAACACCCCATCGGCGAAGGTGTACTCGCTGTGCGGGTTGAGCATCCAGTAGTTGTCCTTGCCCCAGGGCCGGGAGGGGTCCCGCAGCACCTTGAGGAAGCAGTCGTTGAGTGACAGGTTGTGGCGCACGGAGTTCCTCCAGCCGGTGTAGCTGCCGCGGAAGAACGGGAACTTCTTCATCAGGTAGTCGTTGATCTCTGCCAGGGTGAGGCGGCCGCTGCCGGACTCCCGGATGGCCATGGCGATGAGGGCGATGTAGGAGTAAGGGGGCTTGGGTCTGCGGGTGTACGGCTTCCCCTTGGCGCCGTCGCCTCCCTGGATGACAGGTGCCGGGCTGTTGGCCACGCAGTCCCCGTCCGAGCCGAGCTCGTCCCCGGACAGAGGAGACGGGACTCCCCCCTCTGCGTCCATACACAACTCCAGCGGCTTCTGCACGAAGTGGTGCGCGGAGAAAACCTCAAGTTTCATGATTCCCCAGTAGAGAAGGTGGCTCTGCTCCCTGGAGTGTCTCCTCTGGGGGAGCGCAGCAGCAGAGCAGGTGTAGCGGTCCTTGGATCAGTGGAGGCTGGTGTGGAGCGCGGCGGGCACCCTGAGCCTCTGTGGAGCAGCAGTGCGCAGATCTGTCTCCGGAGACACGCTCCTCTTGCTATAATATAATGCCTCGGAAGGGGACGGCCCACAGGCGGGGTTAGCAGCCGAATCCATTCAAGCGATTGAGTGATGTAGTCTATATGTTTACAGTTGGACGGTGAAAAGAAGAGAGGGGGCGGCTATTAGAGTAATTAACCTGTCAAGACTGTTTGACGGAGGGATAGATAGATAGATAGATAGATAGATAGATGAATAGATGAATAGATAGATAGATAGATAGATAGATGAATAGATGAATAGATGAATAGATAGATAGATAGATAGATAGATAGATAGATAGATAGATAGATAGATAGATAGATAGATAGATAGATAGATAGATGGATAGATGAATAGATAGATAGATAGATAGATAGATGGATAGATGAATAGATAGATAGATAGATGGATAGATGGATAGATAGATAGATAGATGAATAGATAGATAGATGAATAGATAGATAGATTAATAGATAGATGGATAAAAAACTGTGTAAAACCTTCTTCTCTTTACTTGCTTATGGAAACAGAAAAGTTAGATTAGACACTTTTACGCACAGCAGCAAACTTTTCCTGAAGCGCCTCCCGAGTCTCAGTCGTTGGGTAAACACAGGTCAGACACACAGAAATCATAGAAAACTGATAAATGAAAGGATGTGATGTTTTCAGCCGGTTTCTTCCTTCCACCAGTGGAACGGAGCAGTAACGCGGTGAAGAAGTGAAGAAGACGCACACTGCCCGATGCAAGCTCCGGGGTTGAGGGAGAGGACTCAGGTAGAGAATAAAGGAAAACGTTGCCAAAGAGGTCACATGAAGTTCAGACACTTGGACCATTGCACCTGCATGCAAAGAGCAACCGGAGAGACAGGACAGAAAACAGGTATTTCACTGTGTTAGAAGCAGTGATGCAAATGAGAAGAGAGGGAGGCTGCCTCTCAGAATGTGTGCGGATTAGACGCAAAGCAGATTCAGTAATAATAATCATAATTTTCTATATTTCTTCTTGGTTGGAATATAGGTTCTACTTTGGATTTAGCTCGTATTTCTCAGATTTTATGGTCGAGTCCTTTTAGTCATAAATCTTTCCAATGAGGAAACAGGCATTGAATCAGTGCACCAGGGTCCTGCCACAGCATTTCCATTAGATCCAGTCCAAACCTCACACTGGTTAGAGGGAGCCAGGGCCGGAACAAGAGATTTCATGGTCCTAAGCTGCAGTTCCTCTACTTTGAAATGGAGTGGGGGGTGTTTTCCTGGTGAGGCACTGAGGGATTCAGATGTCACCGTGAACTGAGACAACTTATTATCTGCACCTACTTATTATTTATTTATTTTGTCAACCAAAAGTCAACCAATATTCATCTTTTAATTAAATGTCCAAATGCTATCTAGTGCCACGTGTCCCTCAGTGAAGTCATGTTGAAATGCTTCATGGCCGAAAAAACAATTTAGTCAAATGACTTTCTAGTTTGTAATCAACCCACAAAAGTTTCACAACAAAAGTGTACCGGTAATGAAATAATTTGAAAGTTTTCTCCTTTAAATCGACGAGTAAAATGAAGTCACAAAAGTCAAAAATAAGACTTCACACCGGAGCGCACCCTGCTGGCAGCTCAGTGCAGCTACACACGCGTCAGCTCCACGAACGGGTTTTTACGTAAACTCCTGAGCCCGACACCTGTAAACCAAATATCTGTTTGTTCCACTGACTCTGCTCCTGTCAACACCGTTCAGCTCCTTGAAGACACAGAAAGAGAGCGGAGAGTTACTGTGAGTTACGAGCCTGGCTTCAGGCCAGAAATAATCATTAAACTGTCTTCTGCGGCACTCCTCCTCCTCCTCCTCCTCCTCCTCCTCCTCCTCCTCCTCCTCCTCCTGCTCCTGCTCGGACCTCACTGGGACCCGGGTGTTGTAACGTACTGTACGTTCAGCTCTGTGCTCACATTCATGTAGGTAAACACAAAAGATTCATTACAACCCTGTAACACATTTTGAGATGGATGCTAAACCAAAACCACATGAAAGGAGTAAGGAGTAAATTCATGAGAATTTCATAACGATGCCATTCGACATTAGATAACGTCGCTTATAAACCAACTGCTGCCTGCCAGTCTGCGCAGCGCTGATAGGAATCTGTGTTTGGCATCCCGAGGGCTTTGTGTATCTACAGTACGTTTGACATTTTTATCACCTAATTATCACCTTGGCTATATGCATGACAGGCATGATTAAAGCTGTCACAGTACCCTGAGCTGTTTGTGTGTCTGTGTGAGTGTGTGAAAGCGACCGAATTTGGACGATAAGTTGGCTAATTACGTGCACATGGACTTAATCAGCGTCCGTCTGTCTTTTTTTTACCCAATAGTTTAACGAACGGCCTGATGACGGCTCGTCTTTCTCAAGGAACCCTGTCAGATTTGTTCGTGTCGAACTCTGAGTCAGAAATGGAACAAATCTGTGTGATTGATGGAAAAAGTTATGTTGTCTCATTGAGTCAGTTTGTAAATGTACATTCTGACCAATCAGTGGGTACAAATATTCACAATTATACCGGCGTTTGTGTTAAAACTGCATCTTAAACGATCTCCAGACGAGCGCATGGTAAATAATATGCGTCCATATCGACACACCTGAAAACATCAGTATCACATGACTAGTTGTAGGAATCTATTGTTGATGTAGGATCTGTTGGCAGCTGCTGTTTGGTTGTTTTAAATAAATTACAGATGAATCTCCACTGAACACGTTCTGTTGAGGTTCCACTGGGTAGATGTGAAAACTCTGGGAACAGCTCTTCTAGTCGGGCCTTGAATTAAAACTGTTCACAGCTGGAGCACGGCCCTGGGACATGTTTGGATTTTCACTGTAGATATTTGATGAGTGTGAGATTTTACTGTTCTTTATTCAGGGGCCCAGACGGTCTTCCAGCAGCTTTCCACCGAACTGGTGTTTCATTGATCTAGTGAAGGACCGAACCCTGAACTCAACCCAAACCACGTGATGAGTCAATGAAAAATGGGCTGTGGCTGAGGGGGTAGAGCGGACGTCCTCCAAACACAAGGTCAGTGGTTTGAGTCAGTTGCCCCTTCTCATAGAGAAAGTGCTGCATGTGAATGGCCAAAACAACCCTGTACTGTAAAGAGTCTATGAAAATACAGACCATTTACCATTCAGACTTTTAAATGGAGTTTGTTTTAAGGAAATTCTTCTGGAAATCAATAACTGCTGATTAAGTGGAGAAACTCAACCCTCAGGAATCATCCCAGAACCGTAGTTTCCCTATAATTAGTTTCACATCCTAAACAGTAGTTTTTTACATCAGGAAATGTTTTAAAAACACCAAAAAGTACTTAAGATAAATGGTCACAAATCAAATGCTGGTGGAAAATTTGTGAATAGCTAATAGTCAATTTGATTCTGTGTTTAATCTGTTTCCAAAAAATATTGGATATTGGTTTTAACTGTCGAATGTAAACTTGCTCGCGGTTACTGAAAAACCCCAAATTCAAACTTTCCTGCTTTCAGGACGAGAGAGAACATGAACCTCAGTCTTGTCCTCAGCCTCAACCTCCGGGCCTCTGTGCCTCTGTGCCTCTGGGCCTCTGTGCCTCTGGGGCCAGACTCAGTCGTGATGGCTGAAGAGATGTCAGAGAAACCAAAGGTCGTCTAATCCCGTTTAGATTCTGCGTCTCACTGGGACGACGCTGCAGCAGCTGGAGAGTTTAAACCAAAAATGTTTTTGTTGAAACTCAGGAAGACGACTGCTGTGAGCCTAAACCTGGAGCTGGGGAAAGAAGCAGCATGTGCGCTATCATTATCGCCGCCACTGTACAATACACGAGAGAACTCCGCTCCGCTGGGCCTGTGTGTGTGTTTTCTTCTTCACAGCAGTGGGATGAGGTTGTATTTGATTTCAGGTACGCTGCCAACACGGCTACACACACCTGTGCTGGAGTGATTCTGTGTGAAAGGCAGCACACCTGTGTTTTCCTTTCTTTATCTCCCACATGGCAATTTGAAATCAGAAGTGGAAAGACCATTTCCCCGCAGGCGTTCAATGAAGTCTGGCATTATCATTTCTCCCCCGGATCCTTGGATCAAGGCCTATTTCAGATCATTTGAGAAGGTCAGGATCAGATTTTACCTCCGGGTTCTGGTGGAAGATGATATTCCGTGTGTAACGTGATGAAACTGCTTTAATTGTGAGTTCATCGGGGTCAGAGGAGTCTTCGCTGCTTCACGGTAACAGCAAAGAAACACGCGGCGCTTATAAAACCTGTTAACGTGTCTAAAATTGGCACTCGGTTGTTTTAGCTCGCCCGTTGGGATTTAAAGTGTCTCCTTTGAGCTGCAGGAGAAATCTCTTTTAAGTGCTGACATGAATGGAATTCCAGTAATGTAAATTCGTCGGGTGAATCCTTCACAGCTCCAGAAATAGCCCCACCTCTGCGGCGGTCTGCGCTCACACGCTAACCCTTGTCTGCGTGTCTCTGGGTGACTTCTTACCTGTATCTCATCTCTGTTTGCTTTCTTCTCTGTGAGTGAAGGGTGTCCAGCCCCCATGTCTTTGTATAAACAAAGTGCCGGCTGTGTGTGACAGGGAGGAATAGCAACAAGAGGCGCTGGCGTGGCTGAGATTCCCAAGATTCCCTGCAGCAGATTCGGTCTGTGACAGAGGCCGCTGATGGTAGACATGCTTCGTCTGGGCCTTAGAGAGTTGTGCAGTGTGTCCAGACTAAAAGTCCGACATTCCACATCAATTCCTCTCATTCCGCAGTCGGCACCATTAGAGGGGTTTGTGTTTTCTGCAGCTGTGTGGGTGTGAAAGTATGAGACTGCACATGTGCGTCGGCAGAATGGAAGACGTACGCATTCCATCTAGTTTATTCTTCGACTGTGATTACTGTAATTACCCAACAATGCGTTCCCTCCGAACGTTTGCTGCCTGCTTAGTTGAGCGTCGGTGGAATCATACCTTTGTGTTTTGCAAGATAAATAGTGGGGGGGGGCATGTGGCCCATATAATCAGGGACACACCTGAACACTTTACGGTGACAAACAAAAAGTTCCCACGATGCAGTTTTCGAAACACAACGCGAGAAGTTTCCATGAGGGATGAACTCATTGGCAACGGCGGCGTTAAAAAAATAAAGTATGGTGAGATACCTGCTACAGGCAGGGACACACATACAGTACATGCAGTGACTCACACACGTCTCATAACAGTTTTTATAGGTGTAAATCTTCTCTGCTTCTGTCAGTGATTAATAAATGAAATCTGATAAACTGAAGCAGCATATATCCTGCAGTCGTTTGGCAGACGCTCGTTGCTATTTTGGGTTCTGCTACATTCTTACCTGAGGTGTTCACACCCTGCCAGACCAACGGGGAAAAAAATAGATACATATAAATAAATGGAGCCAACAGGGGTGTAATTAAAGTAATTAAGGAGAGAGGTGAAGTGCAGGTGAAGCGCAGGTGAGAAGCAGCCTGGTACTGCCAGCTCCTAAATCACATGCAAAGGCAGTGATGTAACTCCGGGTCCCCCTGGATCTGCTTCCCTCCGTACACGCCATGTTTCACTGTTCTTAGCAGTGGCGTGCAAAGACGAGTGGGGACTTTCATCCTGTTGATGTTTAAAGCTGATTCAACAATATATCTTGGTGCCAGTCTCCAAGTGCTCCTCTGTTCTGTCCCCTCCCATCAGCCAGGCCAGACCAGGCCGTGCCGAACTGGTCCATCGAACTTGCAGCCTGCTTGTCAAAGGTGCAGCTTCTCTCCCAAATCCCCCTTTGATTGACACTTGACACATCAATCTGAGTGAGCCTCTGGTCAGCCAGAGCTTTTGTTGGTGCAGGTTCCAGTGTGGTGGGCGTGCGTCTCATCATCCGGAGGCGACATTTGAAGGCTGATGGTGTAACCACTGTGTTGCTAGATTGTACTAGATTGCGAATGAGTGCGTCTTTCCATTCTTGAGCAATGAAGGATCCTTCCCGGGGGAAACCAATCCCAGGATTCATGGCACGTTGGCACGCTAACTTTGGCACGCTAACGTTGGCACGCTAACAAACTACACCTGCAGCCGAGACCTAATCAGTGCAACCGCAGCTCAGAGAAGCTAACAATGTGACGGTGAGGGCAGGACGAGGGCCGACCGTCTCATTTCAGTTCGTCCAGGTCAACTCATTCTATGAAGAACGTCCCCCATCACACTTATCCTTGTAGTCCTGTGGTCTTCAAGTGACACCTCTGGACCCCAAGTACCCTGACCCCAAAGTGACCTCAGAGACTTCTGCTGGCCTTGGGTCAGACACTAGGATTGACCTGTATTTTGGACACAGCCTACCCCATGGACCCCCCCCCCCCCCCCCCCCCCCCCACACCACTTCTTTAAAGTTCACTTCTGTGCATGAGCAGAAGCCTTTTTTATTCCTGACATTCTGCACAGTCATCTGACACCTCGAGTGTCTTTTGTTGGACTTTTCAAACCCTCAGATCAGATGGTGGTCTGCAGTCTGCAGGATCTTAGACACAACCTCAAGAAGCAGGTCTTTAGTGCACCCCCTTAACCCTGCCCAGTAAAATGTTACTGTCGGTGCATGTCTGTCAATGAGGCTCCGCCATGCAGGCAGCACGGGCCCGATCTCAGCCCTATCTGCTGTTATCGTCCTTTTCAACTCTTCACACGCTAGGGTTCCCTCACATGCCGAGCTGGGAGGCATCGAGGGAGCTTGGGTGGGGAGGAGGGGGGGGGGGGGGGGTTAGAGAAGAAAGAGGAGCAATGATTGATCTCAGCCAGAGACACCTCGCTTTATCGCTGCAGCTGATAGGACCTACCTCCATTCAGCAGCGCTGTAGGCTGTTTTTGTGTAAGCATAAACACGGAGCCAAATCAGTACCTGGGCCGCGCTGTTTACCTGGCAGCCGTTCAGCCCTTTTCTGTCTAAACTTGAAATAGGATCCAAACACTCTACTCACGCATAGTGGTTTGCACGAGATGCTTCGCCTGCCTCTCAACCTACCGCGGGGCTCCGCAGCGCTATTTTTGCACCGTCTGAACCTTAACTGCCCCTCTTGTGCCTTTGATTGGGAGGTGGAACATCTCGCTCGAGGGGCTTCCACTGCAAACATAGCACAGAACCTGAGCCGTTACCAGGGAATCATCCCACAGACGCTCCCAGCGCACACCTGACTGATTGATAACAGTCGAGTGTGGGTTATATTTAGATTCGTTACTTTTCAACCAGTGTGTACAGTGCTACCACAATTAAAAGAACTGTCCCAGGCCTATACTTAAAATCTTTTTATATGTGAGCATTTTTATAGAGAACATTACTTTGAATGTAATATGAGGTCATGTTTTAGGTTTTCTGCCTGAGGCCCAGTAGCTTGCAAGAGAAGTTGAATTGAGTTTAATGCATCAAAGGGGTTTTCTTCTTTTTTTTTTTAGGAAAGACAGATTTGTTTTAAAGCAACTTTATTCAACTACTTAGTTTAACGTCTCCTGAGCTGATTTTTAAAGCTACAACTACAAGAATATTTTAAGTTTCCAACCTCCTTTAGACTTTTGTGAATATTTCTGGGTCCATTTTATTCTGAAACCTCTTTTAGTCCCGATGAGCCGACGCCCATGTTCGCCTCCTGATTGGCTCTTATCAGTTCAACTCAATTACAATTGTTGAATGTCACATGGATAATGAATTGCAACACTTACTGTCAGTAACTGTTCCACTTCATCATCTGTGCAGGAGGAAAAATACCTGCTCTTACTGCTGTTCTCTGCAGCTACGCGTAGTTTAAACCAGTGTTCATCAATGTTGTGATGTGTTTTCTCATGCGGAGCTGAAACGATGGTTTTAAATTGAAACCAAACGAGTGCAGATGCAGTTGTGTTGAGTTTATTCCTCACAATGAAGTCTGATAAAGTTGATCCCTCATTTCAACACAGGGTCTTTTCCTTTGTGTGGATACTCTGCACTTGAGTGTGTGTCTCTACAGCAACGTGTCGGTCTGTCATGTGTAGTCCAGACTTGTCTTGAACTGTAAAGAAACCTCTGAATGGACTATTAAGAAAAGATGGAATACAAACACCTAGAAGTGATGACGCCAAAGTGGAGAAAATCTGGAATAACCCTTCATTCCCACTGGAGTCTCACATGCAGCGTTCTCTGTTTAATTTGTTGGATTTGTTTTCTTCTAATCTCTGTAGACTTTACATGGCTCACTGAAAGCACGATTAGGAACCCGGGCTCCTGCACAGGCAGATGTTACTGTTTGTTGTAAGAGCTATTAGATATTGATTTGGTAATAATTCCTAAATGAATATCATTAAGGATCGGAAGTTTGATTGGGGGATACGATCCTAATCTCCTCCAGCTGGCCGTGGGGTTGTAATGTGTCCTGCCTCCGCTCCGGCATTGATCCACCGGAGCAAACAGCAGCTGCCTGGCTGCACGACAAAACCACAGCAACAATCTGGTATTAAACGTGTCCGATGGTGTAAAATCTCCAAGAGGAGAACACGTCTGACAGAGTTATATCATGCAGAGACTTCAGGAACTTACAATAAGAAACGTAAACTGCATTAGGGGCTGAGAACAGAAGTTTAAATTGTAGGATTGTCCTGCATTATTCAAAAAGTTCATTTCAAAGGACTAAGTGGATGTTATTTCATCTTTTTATCACTTAACCCTAACCCACAATAATGTTATAATAGCACAAGCTTTGCCTATGTCACCACTGCTGCCTCTGTAAAAAATATCCACATAAAGAGCAATTACAACCATTTTGGGACGTATTTCTCGAGACTTATTCCTCTGAGCTTGTTTTAATATGGAAACATGAGGTCAAGCACGTTCAGTAGCTGCATGAGGAGCGGGCGTCACACAGCTGCTCCCTAGGAATCAAACCTTTGACTCAGATAGACGTGTGTTGACCTTGTTTATTCTCAACCCATCTCTTCTGTGTTTTTAAATCTGGATGTCGACACCCTGGAGGATCAGGCTGAGAATTAACAGGCAGTGTTTGTCCTGAGGGTAAATTCTTTGTTGGTTTTATTCTCTTTTAAGGGATTTGTTGATGAGATTAAACGTTTGAAATGCCAAAGATCTCCAGCTGGTTTGAATGCCACCACGTATGCAAGAGGTTGATGTTTAGCTGTTTAAACTGTTTAGACAAATGTCAGAATGATTTTTTGGCAACTCTCCCGCAGGAGCTGGAAATAGATCCGGCCATCGATTGTCCGCGCTTTAAGGTTTGTCAACTCCCCCTGCGTGCCACAGAAACAGGTTTGGCCATCGGGGCGTCCAGCTGGAAACTGGGATGGGCGGTCGTGAGTATGTGGCGCGGTGGAACAGTGGAAATACACGATCGGCTCATGCAGCAGTGTGATTCCACGTCAAACGGCCTCGACAGTCAGAGACACAGAGCTGAGAGTGTTGCAGCTCACGGAGGCGTTGGGGGGAATAAACAGAATCTCGTGTCACTGAATCGTGTGCCTCGGCTACATTGGACTCCAACCATCTCCAATTATGCCACAAAGATGAAAAAAAAACCCCATAATTGCTTCAGCCGTGGAGCTCGTTCATGTCAGGAGATGTGTCGCTGCTCTGATTTAACTTTCTCCGCGAGGCGTTGTGAGAAAAACAGGCGGTGACTATTTATACAGCCACACACCTGATCAGGCATCCGTCCAAACAAAAGGTCTCGAACCCAGCCCTTTGCGTGCCTATCCAGCCCAGACATCTGATTAATTATAGTGTGGCCGTTAAAGGCAAAGAAAAACTAGCTGATGAAAAGTCAGCGAGTCTGCAGGCTCAACCTGCCCAAACAGCATCATGCGTGTTAGCTTGTAAAAACCCTCCGTCCTGCACCCCCCCCTCCCCTCCTCCTCCTCTCTCTATGTCTTTCCTTCCACACACATGCCTCCCCCTGACTCCCCCCCCCCCCCCCCCCCCCCCCCCCCTCTCCGCCTCCCACCTCTGCTCCGGGCCCATTCGTGCAGACAAGGTAAAACATCTCCCTCGCTGTGTCAGAGCCCCGCAGGTGGGCCCCGCGTGCTCAGGTAGATAATATCACTGTTACTATAGACCGTGTTTGGGTTAGCTCGAAAACACTTTTCACAGCAGCAGCAAAACAAAGTGCTGCGCGGTGCGTGATAACAGCCGAGGCTGCTCCCTACAAATTAACCTGTGGAAACACTTTGCTCTCGCACGGAACACACACACGAAGACCTGCTCCACCTCCCTTTTTCTACTCTGGTTTTTTTTGATTTTTTTTTTTTTTTTTTACAAATCAAAGTTTACACGATGTTCCCCTGGGAGTCGTTTCATGAGATTTCTGAAGATTTAGGACATTTGTGTTGTATGTAATCCACCAAAGGAGTCCCGTTAATCCAAAGCAGTGAAATAAGCCTTTAATGTCCCGCTGCTTGTAGGACAGAGCCGAGCGGCCTCATGTCCATATTGAAAGCATTGGGGCTGATTGGACAAGTGACTCTGTTTCTAATCTGCATACTGCCTGTGCACTAGACTTCACAAATGGACTTTCTTTAAACAAAGGAGGCATGAATAGCTCGAATGTGCTCAGGGCCAGAAGCAGGGATGGCTTCCATAAACAGATCACCCAGGTGGTCCATGTGTGAGAGGAGGGGGGGGGGGGGGGGGGGACGGAGGCCTGCCGCTGCAGCCCCACGTCTTCTCATTTCTGCAGCTCCGCACCCGAGCTCCTGCCGAGGCCACGAGGATCGCAGTATCACTTAGAGCCGTCTGGAACATCGTGTTTCAAGCACAAGGAAATTAAAGAATGCTGACTTTATTTTTCTGAGGACCAGCACATGATTTTTCGCAGCACACAAAACGTATCAGAATTTCAACTCGGCCTTGTGGATTTTTTATCAAAGTCAGAAGACACATAACGAGCAAACGCGGATGCTTTCGAGAGGATCATGTGAATTGGATTTGCAGTGAGATTGTTGTTATCACAGCTTGACGGAGGAGCGAGGACTTTGTTGCCTCTGTAGCTCGACAACATTAGTCATGTGGAGCATGAAGAACCTGTTCGGAGTCAGAACCACCTCCGGTTTCCTAGACTCGGTGTTTACGGGCTTTGTCTATTGATTTCTCCACATGTCCGGTGTCCACTTTCTGTCCCGTTCTCCTCTGTCCGTCCCACTTTTCTGCACGTTTGTATCAGAATCATTTTGTTTTCTGATTGTCCGTCTGTCCTCATGCTTCTGAAAATGATATCTCAAGAACAACGTGAGGGAATTTCTTCAAATTTGGTACAAACATTAACTTGGACTCAAAGATGAACTGATTAGAATTTACTTTAAGGTCAAGGTCACCGTGACCTCACACAACTATTTTTTTGACTTTGTGAGCGTGTTAGTTTAAGAAAACTACTTTCAAATTTGGTACAGAAGTTTCCTGAGACTCACAGATGAACTGATTAGATTTGGGAGGTCAAAGGTCAAAGGTCAAGTCCACTGTGACCTTAAGAAATATGGTTTTGACCTCTTGAACATGTAATGTCAAGTCTGCCTTCAAGGAGTTCGTTCACTAGATTTCAGTGGTCAAAGGTCATAGCGACCTCATATGAATCTGAAATGGTTTTAGACCGAATGTAAATTCTATTTTCTATAGATTCTAGAATTAAGTTACAATTGAATAATGTTATATATACTTTACCACCAACATAATCCATTAACTAGGGCTCGATAATAATAACACTTCTTCCTTGGGTCATGTTCCACTTGTCCACAAACTTTCATGGAAATCTGTCCAGAGGTTTTCGAGTAATCCTGCAAACAAACAACCTCCTTTGTAGAGAAGCTAAATGGGTTTAAATTCTTCTTCTCAAATTGAAACAATACTGAGGACAAATAAAGACCTGGAGTTTAATCAATAGATACAAAATTCCCACTGTAAATCACGCTGGTCTGTAAAAGTTTGCTCAGCACTGACGAAGTGTCTCAGACCCACATGTCTGCACATTGTTGTCAAATGAAAAACATAATTCAATTTTGGGATTTGGCAACAAAGTCGATTCTCTTATCTCGAACATCGAGTCTTTGTCGACTGTTGTTAATGTGATTGTGAGGAAATGTCGCAGCTTCTCCCGGAGTGTCCACAGAAACAGACCTTCTGTTGTGTGATTATCATTTTAAGATACTTTCCTGGAGTGTTTCCTGTATTTCATGGCACTTTTATTCTGCTGCTCCGTCACATTTCAGAGGGAAACGTTGTACTTTTCATTCCTCTCATATATTTTAAGAGATGAAGTTTCACATTAGAGGAACTTTCAGATTGAAGTTGAACAGGAAATGTAGGGAAACAGATCAGGGGAAGTCTTCTGAAAACAATTTTCTCCCAGATTGTCTCATTTGCTGTTTTAGGTCATAAAGAGGCAGCAAAATTAAAAGAAGACCGTTTCATAACCAGTTAAAAACTGCTCGCAGGGACTTTAATTACAGGGTTGGTGGTTCAATCCCCAGCTCATCCTGTCCATATGGGGATGTTTCCTTGAGACGCAGGACATAACATCTTCATTACACTGCAGGGATCACATGGTTTTTATTTATAGCACATCTTCTTTCTCAGTTGACGTCTTCGTCTCCTACGTGTCTGTCTTTGTCAGTTTAGTGTCTGTCGCGTGTTAGAAACGTCATTAACACGTCCACCGAAGAATCTGGAGGAAAATCATCAGGAGAATCTCCAGAGTTCATCCGGAGCATCTCACCTGGACATGTGTGTTCTCACAAACAGCCGCTGTGGATGAACTCAGGAGATGATCCAGAGTTCAGTGCAGCTTTAGAGTCGTCGACTGCTCAAATCCAGTGAACCAGTCAGTTCCTGAGGCTTTGTACTGGTTCCACAGTGATGTTCTTATAAGAGGGGGTGGCCTGGGTCTGGGTTGGGTGTTTTCTTTTTTGTTTTTCTTTTTGCTTTCTCTATTTCCTTAGTAGTATTTTATTAATATGATTCGTATAATTGTGGGTTTTTCTGTTAATAATTCCATTTTTTGAGAGACAAAAAAGTACCTCTGACTTTTACGCATGGAGACGATCACAGGTCAAACATGTTTTGCCTGAGTTTCTCTGTAGTAGAACTGCAGGACTGTACCTGTTTCTGCTTCATAGTAAAAGTATAATAGAGCTGCTGCAGAGACACAGAGACAAAGAGCCACACCAGGTGGAAAAATACATTCCTCACACCTACACACACGTAACATGACGAATGTCTCCCTCGTCCCCGGGACAGGTGAGCGTTCGCACCAACAATACGAGACGCCTCTGTGTTTTGTGCAATGTTTAGATAGCATTTTACATAACCAGCGTGTTCCTGTGGCCTCTGCTATCGCAGGTCGAGCGTGTTCCTGCTGTGATGAGGCCTCTAAGTCTGTTATCTTATCATGCTGACCCCAGGCATTGTGAGGGAGGGGGGGGGGGGGGGGGGGGGGGCTTGGTGTGCTCGCCAATGTTTTATGTACAGTGAGCGTGACTGATCACCTGTCACATGCGGCCGGGTCGCTCGCTCAACGTGTCCAAACACACTTGTGCCATTAGCCGCTCGCCCTTGTTTTTCTGAAATAGGGATTAGCGTGAGGTATGAGGAAATATAGTGACTGACAGTTTGTGACTCTGAGGGGTAACCCAGCCATTGTTTCACAACGCTCAGCAGTGTCAGCTAATAGCTGTGAGTCACTGTCGAGACTATGCCATCGCGTGTGTGTGCTATTAGAAAACTGGTTCCTCTGAAATGTTGTTTTGACAGATATCAATAGCGCAGGGATCACCAGATACTGGGGGTTCCCTCCGCGCTCGCAGACAAAGCTCGTTTCTGATTTCCAGGCTCTTATTCCCGTCGTGGGTTTGGTGTGCGGGCTCGGGCCGATGAATCAGGTCTGACGCTGCTCACGTGGGTTGGGACAGAGGCTCAGGAGGACATGTTTGTCCGAGTTCCCACAGGAGTTTCTGTTATTGTTTTGGTTCTACTCTCTGACTGCAGCTCTAAAAATAACACAAAGCCCATAATTATGGTTTTAACCTTAAGCCCCCCCCCCTCCTTCTCCACTCACTCCTATTCTCCTGTTAGGCACCTGTGCTGATTTATGACATGTGTGTGTGTGTGTGTGTGTGTGTGTGTGTGTGTGTGTGTGTGTGTGTGTGTGTGTGTGTGTGTGTGTGTGTGTGTGAGAGTTGATTTACGGCGTGGCTGCTGTCACTCTCTCACATTTTGTGCAGGAATGCCGCTTGTGATGTCAGAAATATTCGATTTGACAGCGTTATGTGAAAACTTTGGCTGTCGGCATCGAGCGCTGCCCCTCCAACACAATGAGGAGAGTTTATTTATAGAGCTAATGTTGCGCTGGCATGCAAGGTGCGGCGCTGAGGAGAAATTGTCACCTCTGTGAAATCCTCTCCCCAAACGCCTCGGGCCACGTTGACAGTAAATTAAACAACCAAACCTTCGGCTTCAGATTAAAAACACTCGGCAGCCAAAGTATCGTCGGGTTAACCGGTTCACTATCTTAGTTCAACATGTTGGCAAGATGATATTCACTAATTGACACTTTACACAAAGTACAGAGACTGCTTGGAGTGATTTATTTTGAAAGGCATGTGGTCATGACATGAATGCTGTTTAATATCCACAGACGCCAAGAATCTGTCTTTTTCACATCTTTGAATCTTGACTATCTGTAGCAGATATGGCAGAATTTTTCAAGAGACGTCGCTCAAAACCAAAACTCTCACCCTCATGCGCGAGAGAAAGAAGAAAACCTGCATCATTAGGATTCACAGTGGTGGTGAAAGTCACCTGGTTTATTTAACTTCTTTAAGTAAAAGTTACGACGTGCTGGTAACGCTCGATCAAAAGTCCGGCAACCACTTAAGTTATTAGAGCTGAGATCCGTATCATAAAAACCATGAGAGCACATTATATTAGATCGAGGGGAGAAACCTTGTGGTCGTGGACTTCATGCTTCTCAGCGACAGCAGCGGAAACAGGTCAGGTGACTTCAGTGGGTGTTTCTCCATGATTATCCAATCTGGCCTCCTGATACAGATCTGTGAGCAGCTAATATAATATCAATAAACTTCAGTTATACAGCACTTTTCTTAACCATGTTACCAAGTGGCTTAACAGGAAGTGACAAAAACAAAAACAAAAAAATTAAAACCCAGACGAGGCAGTTGACTGACAGATGACCGAAGCAAAAGAATAAAAGCAGAATCAAAGTTTTCAGAAAGTTCCCTTCGCTCACTTGAATCCTGTGTTGCTGTGTTTCCTGGTTGGGAAAACAAGTCAATACCACCCATATACAAAATCTGTTGCATGTTTCACTGGCCTGAGCTGCTGTAATGTTATTAACTTTAACATTCTGGTGAGTCTCAGCTCTTAAAGCTCCACCTCTTCAAAGCTGCTATCTAAAATAGTTGTGTAGTAGCTATAATGAAGTTTACAGGAGACAAATGCACAAATTCAAAAGGACAAACATGCAGAAAAATTCCAGGTTCGTGAAGTAATTTCCCCGGAGGAGGAAGGTTTCAGTCTCAGGATTCAACTTTAACATGT
>NC_047154.1:25799588-25912088 GCF_009819705.1 Hippoglossus hippoglossus
GGTGAGCCCCGCCTCTCGTCCAATGTCAACTTTGTCCAAACCTGCTCAGGTTGTGTGTCAGACGCTGGACGACGCACATGACCAGAGATCAAGTTTCTTAAAAATGTCCTAATTTTTCTAGAGGACTGAATGGAAACACAATGTTTGTTAACTTGTAAACATCAGGAAAAATAGGACGGATCCTGAGGCTTCATTTGAGTAAATCGATATTTCATCCTTAGAGAAATTCTTACATCCAGCACTGTGACAAACTGATCATCTGGATCATCTGGATCATCTGGAACACGTGGAGCCTCTGGAACACGTGGATCATCTGGAGAGCTATAAATATGAGTTTAAAAAGAAAATAACAACAATGAAGACATGACTTTTTGTTGGCTCGCTTGTTACCGCCAACATCTGCTCTGATTCTTTTTGTTGTTTCCCACGTTGACGTCTACAAAGCAGATGTGGAAATGTTGCAGGACCTGCGGAGCAAAACGCTGCTCTTCACCCGACAAACAAACACATCGTGCTTTTTCTCTCTTCTATAATTTGTCTGTCAGTGTTTTTCTTCTTTCCAAAGCCTCGGAGCAGGTCAGAGGTCGTCCGTCAGTCAGAGGTCGTCCGTCAGTCAGAGGTCGTCTGCCAGAAGAGCAATGACACTGTCACCGTAACGATGAAGGAAGATTAGCATCAGCCTGACCTCCGATGGTCGCTGCTGGAGTTCGGACTGCGACTGCTGTCAACACGGGGAGAAATCAAATGATACATAAATTCAATATCAGGCTATTTGATGCAAATTAATCCATCATTTCACCGTATGATATAGTTTTCTGATTTCATAGAGACGTCATGATAACGTCATTACAGCCATATATTGTGTTTTCTATCTGTATAAGCTGGAGGTTGTGTCTAATATCTTATAGGATGCAGACATATAGAATACATAGAATAATGTTCTGATCAATGTGAGCTTTAGGTTTGTGTCTCTTTTATTTGTGGAGAAGTCTTGCTGTATTTTCACATGGGCTCATCCCAACAACGGGAACGTTTCCAGTAACATTCAGGCAAAGGGTGGAGCCGGACACTCATTGGCAGTTTGTCCATAAACTTAGTTCATGAGCGCTAACTTTGCATTTTGACCTACACTAATATTACATTTTTTAAAGAGCTAATTCTGCAACCCTTGTGCACGCGACATCGAATCATTGTGATGCATGTTCCTGTGATGCAGCCGGTTACATTGGTTTTATGGTCACGCAAGTTCGGAGAGTGCCAGACCCATTTTATCACGTGATGTGTAGGTGGCAGTATTTCCCCAAATGGTAAAAACTCAAGAAGAAGAAGGAACGAATGTCTTGTTTTATGAGTTTGTTGCAAGTTACCGAGGATCTGTTGGTGTAGAGTTGTTGATTTGGGTTAAAAAGCTAAATTATTGAAGCTTAAAACATCACAACACCAGTCAAACATCTGGATCCAGCAGTTAGCATCAATCAACAGATCCTATCTCCCAACAACAGCTCAGATCAAATCGGATTTTACTAATATACGATTCCCTGCCTTCCCCACGACTCTTTCCAAGCCGAGCTTTAATCTGTTGTGATGTAGTCGTGGAGCTGAACCCTCGAAGCTGCCTGTTAGGGTTAGGGCTAACCCTACCCTATTTACACCGTCCGTCAGGTCCTGGGAGACAAAACGCTTGTGAGCCGTCGCTCTTCGCTTCACATTCCTTCCAAAGAGCCTCTGACAGGGGGGGGGGGGGGGGTTAAAGGCACAGGTGAGTATGTGAGTGTGTGTCTGTCTGAACACAAACATTCACACACACACACACACACACACACACGCACAGCAACTGTGCTGCTCACTCAGCTGCTCAGGTGTGTTCACACACAGATGAAGTGTGACCTCATCACCTGTGTCTGCTCTCGTAATGATTTTCCAACCAGGCAGAGGCCTCGAGCTTCACAGAGCCTGAGAGTCTGTTTGTGTGTCTGTGAGAATGTGTGTTTACATCAGAGGATTCCAATCTTTAAATCTGAGAGAAACCCTGAATATCACTTACACTCCAGAACTAGAATACGTCCACACACGAGAGCACGTACGTCCCACCAAGGCTAACGCCCGTCCCACCGTCTTTCTTGGTTCTGGCCCCACCCCTCCACAAAACTTCAAGGAAATAGGTCAAGTACCTTTTCTGTAGTTCTGTCAACAAACTGGATTAAAACACAACCTCCTTGCTGTGACTCAACAAGTGATAAGTGATTATTAATAAGTTTAATAAACATCACTTTTGAATCTCCTCCATGTTGTTTGTTGTTGCTGTCAGTTGTTTGTATGTCAGTAGTTAATTGGCTTTATCTCCTGACGTCTTTAGAACAAATGGAAATGCAGACGGTCTTTAGTCCTCTTTTAGTTCCTTGAAAAAAAGCAAATGTACTTCTGGTAGAAACACAGCTACAGCACGTTAAATGATTAAATCTTCAGTCTGTAACTTTCAGCACGTTGTCGCTGATTGACACAGTTGCGTCTTTGACAGTTTATTATTTGCTTAATTGCTTAAATTACTCACTAATGTTTCATGGAATTAGGTGAATTTTGTGCCGTGAAAGTAATTAACGCTCTTTGTGTCTGACAGCTCCGGCTGAATAGACGTCTTCATGAGTGACTCTGGGGATTTAACGGCTTACAGCTGAGTTAGTGGAGGGCTCGGCTCGGCTTTTTAACGCTGTTGTTTTAAAATAGTTGAGTAATGTTGCCCCGAGGTTAAACAGCTAAAACACTCACACAAGGGGTTGGCACAGACAGAGATCACGGAATAACACATTTAATGTGTGTCAGACGGTGCATCCGTCCGTCCATCTTTGTTCCAGGGTGTTGAAGACATCCTCTCCTTCATGGACAAGACCCACAGATACTTTGCCTCCTAGTCTGGGGGCAGCGTCTTACCCCAACCGCAGTAGATGTACGTAACTATTTGGCAGAATCCTCCATTTGGATATTCTTTTAGGTCTATTGACGTTACCGAAGCTCACAGGTGCCTGAGGGAGGCTGTGTTCAACATCTGGCAGGGTCAGTCATGTGACAAGGGCAAAGGTCAAAGGTCTGTAGCGTTCCTTTGGCTCGTCCGGCCGCCGGCTCCGTCAGTGTCCTCAGGGGAAACACAGCAACTCAGATGAACCTTGACTGCTCACTGGACAAAGCAGCGGAAGGCAACGTTCAAACAGGCAGATCACCGAAAAGTAGCCCTCGGATACATGCGCTTAAAAGTAAACACAACGTCTGCAGACACACACAAACACACACACACACACACACAAAAGCATCTTGGAGGGTGTTTGGCTTTAACCTCAGCGTGTCTCAGTAAACAGTGTTTTGAACTCGGGGTATGAAAGAAGAAGTTTATGCTCCTGTCGCTTGTTCTTTTTAAGCCCAACACTCCCAATACATATTTATCTAACAGCAGAAGACACTGAGAAATACACAAAAACAGCCACGTGCACACACACGGCCTCTAAACGGCTCTGCTACACACTAGCAGAGCCATGAAATGACTCCAGTGTGCACAGATTACCTCTCTGTCAATGCAGGGAAGGTGGAATGGAAGGTTTTCCCCTCTCTGATTTTCGGGACCTTTTCTGGGGCTTTTAAGTAAACTAATCTTTGAGCAAATACCACAGGCTGTTTCTGAAGTCGGCGCATAATGGCAAGTCTTAATATATCCGAATAAGAGCAAACAGACCCAACAAGAGGCTCACTGGAAGTTTGGGATCAAAGCCCCGGGGCACAAAGGCAGAGATTTAGCATGTTAGAGTGATCGTCACTCTTTCACAGCCGAGTATTGTCTCTGTGTTGCTCTCCTCAAGTTCTTTGAATTCCTGCTCAGCGTCAAAACGCGTATTGTTATCCGTGGCTTTTACTGCCACAAACCCGTGTTTTTAAAAATCTCGACTCTGCCTTTCAGACTCCGCTCTATTGAGGGAAAGATTAAAAAAAGGGACGGGAGAAAAGAGCCGGGGAACATCAAACAGACTAACACTGCAGGTTCATGTTTTCCCTGCTCGCGTATTGTCGACAGACCTGACCGGGGTGTTGTGATTCCCAACGGCTTGAAAACACCTCTTTTCTGTGGTTGTGTTTTAAGTGGTTGTTGGGCCCAGTTGCCATGTATACTGGGCGTGTTCCAGGTGTATTTGTACAAGATGCAGAGTTTCTGTGTGCATAAGCAGGTTCTCTCCTCATCCCGGCTCCATTTCTGCCCCGTAAAAAAAAAACTGTTTGATGATTTTGGCATGGACGATCCCTTCGGTTTGTCATCGCGGATCCCGATGCAGAGCGCCGGAGTTGCACAACACAGCTTTTAAATTATTTTGTTTCCAAGGCAGCAGCCCTGGAGTTGTCGCCTCCCACATTACACTTAAACAAACAGGTTTCATTGTTGCGACGGGCCGATCGGTTCGAGCCCTGCGGCCGGTTTGATTTGGTTTGATTCATTAGAGACTATTACACTTTGCCTCCGTCTGATTGTATCTGATAAGCGCCTTCGGAGATCTCTGCCTCCGTCTCCCCATCGCAGGGAGGATTTAACCACGCTGCTGTTTGCACAGCACACCTGTGCAAAGAAGCTTTCGTGTTACAAGCACAGTTTTGCATTGCACATGAACTTTACTAATTGTTCTTATTCTTTGATGATCAAAAAACCTGTTGAGGGACATTTTACTCCGAAAATTATGACTTCATCAACTTCAAATTGCTTCAGTTTTTGGACCAAACCTTCTGGTAAAAGGATGTTTTCATTGTTTTCATTATTCGGGTGTTTTCCACGTGCATGTTGTCGTAGCCATAGACTGTGTAGAAAGATGGACGTGGACTCCAGGTGTGGAAAGTGCCACTGGTTTTAAAAGTTTCCTTTTCTGTAGAAGTCAACGAGAAAATGACTCAACTTCTCTCTTGACTTACTTTATGACGTCTGTAAACATTTTTCCAAGGAGTTTATGTCTCAATCTCTAGTTTCAAGTCAAATCTTTTAGGTTATGGTCCCATTTAGAGACAAATAGACCATAAAGCACCATAAGCATTGGTGTGGTGGTGCCTCGTGATTGACAGCTCGTAGCGTCTCATGCAGGTCGCAGCTGTAAACTCCACCCCCGGCTTCTCCAAATATGGTTACTGCTGGTTTCAAAGAAATTATATTGCCAACTCCAAACTGCTCTCAAACCAATGGGGGACATCACGGTGGGTCGCCAGCTGATTTCAGCATCACACCAGGGACAGATCATCAAAAGTCATTTTCCCAGGAGGCGAAAATGTCTCGAGTGTTTTCTGCTTCGAAGGTCACTTTTAAGGAAGTTTCCAATTGGCCAACAACAAACTAAAGTCAACTCAACTCACTGTGCAGGTTGACGTGATCCTTGACAGCAAGTATGGCTTCAATTCCATTGAAAATATGTGATTTTGGTCCAAAATGTCCCTTTTAGAGATGCTTATGTTCAACATGTGAAAACAGTGAGAACATCAAACTGTGCAGGTTTTATCTTAATTCATAGTTTTATGTGTGTCCTCGTTTTGCTTTGATAATTTTGGTTCAAACGGAAAACGAGGGATAAATCAATCTGAACGACTTCAATAACTGCTGCACTCCGGCAAATGTCAGTTACTAGGCGGATATTTGATTGAATACAGTCGTCAATATTTGACTCGTTGTTAACAAATCTCACGAGAAAAAAAAAAAAAAAAGACGGATGCCAACAATTAATTGATCTGCTGACAAGTATCGCCTGTTTCCAAAGCTTGATCTGCTGTATGATAGAGTGTGTCTTTGTCCCAAAACTATTAAAAACCCATCAATGAGCCACACCTGTGTACTGTACCACACACACACACACACACACACACAGACACACACACTGTAGTTTATTTTGACTGTATGCCACATATGCTTTCCAGGGGCTGTAAATCCTCAGAAGTGATTTAAATATTGAATGTGTATTTATCTGCAGCTGAAAGTAGTCATCAGCAAACGCACGATTCGCTCCTGTTTAACTACTCTCTGCAAAAATAATTACTTTCCCTGCTGTTTCAGAAAGTTTTTGAAGTTTTTATTTAATGCAAAAATATTGGTGATCAGAGGAACACAACAGCAGCTAAATGCCACAGATGGGGAAGGAGAGTCAGTCTTGATTCATGAGAGAACAAATAAAAACATTGTTTACTGTCGAAAAGAAAAATATAGAGATAAACAACTATTTAAGAAACATTTAAAACATAACTGAAAAGTTAATCGTAAACAACAAACTCCTCCTTCTCCCTGCTCTGGAATTTCTCTCCGTCTTAATGATCCTTTATTCTCACTTTGTTTTGGCACAATTTCCCAGATGAATTAGTTTCTTTGGTAACAAGCCCGGATCACAGCCTACTGTATATTTAAAGATTACACCGGAGGCTTGTTAAGTCTTTTGTTGGTGTAAGCGGAGGAGAGTGTTTAACTCTCGGTCCTGTCACATCTGCACCACCTGCATCTTTTCATCTCCACTCGTTCCCTCGGCTGCTCGGCGGAGTGGAGGCTGCGTCCTGGCACATGACCACGTGTCAGTTTTCCCGAGGTCAGGCTCAGGGATGCACGGCGGAGTGTGACGAGGCCGTGACTGTTGCAGCACGCCACGGGAGGTCACGAACTGCATTGGGGAAGATTTCAGACTGTTTCACAGGTCGGTTGTTGTGTCAGTGTTACTGTGTCTGTTGAACTTGTCAAAACAACAGACACAGAAACCAAAAGAACTTTTGAACTCTCCCAAGTTCAAAAGTTCCTCACCTGCATTCTGACTGGAGGAATGACCCGGGTACTGGTGGAGCGCAGCAGCCAGGGAGGTTATGTTTCCACCCCTGTCTGTTTCTTGGTTTGTTTGTGAGTTTGGCAACAACGGACAGATTAGCACAACACTTGGTGGAAGGATGTGGTTCGGGTCAGGGACAGGGCCATTACACTTTGGTAGCCAGGGTTTACATTTCAAAAAGGACCATATGTGCCAGTGTAGAGAAGTAGAGAAGTTATGATTTGTCAGACAGACAAACCTTATCTCACAGTCATGGTTGGTTGTTTGGTTGTTTGGTTAATGGGTTTGTTTGTTTGGTTGGTGAGGTTGGTGGGATTGGTTGGGTTTGGTTTGTCGGTTGGCTAGCTGGTTGTTTGATTGGTTTCTTTGTTTGTTGGGTTGGGTTGTTTGATTAGTTGGTTCTTTGATTGGTTGGCTGACTGGTTGTTTCATTGCTTGGATAAGCTGGTTCCTGCAAAAACCACTGAACAGATTTACATGAAACCTGGTGAAGGGACGAGACACGAGGGGAACAACGCTGACTTTTCCTTTCTGCCCTAACTCACTGTAAATGTCATTTATGCCACTTTTACACTTTAAGGTTAATAGAAGAGGCCACAGAGACGGAAATTACAACCTCCCTGCTTTCTGAAACCAATGTTTTTGTTTGTATTTTGCCTCATTGACCGAGCTGCTGATTAATTTCCCTGAACAGTAATTTCCTCACTTCCTGGTAGCTGCAGGTTGCCACCACATAACAGCCTGTTGCCCTCGGTTTGCACCTGAACTGCCAGGTTACATCAGAGCGTCAGACAAACACATAAACAAACACACACACACTCATGCCTGCAAGAATGTAGCGTCCGCTGCCATGTGGTGACGAGTTGAAGCACGTCTGTGTGTTAAAGATGCATTTATTTAACCACGGAGAACCGGTGCAGATTGAGAACTCTCCCAGGGGTTCACAAAGGGTTCATCATCCTGTGTGTGCAAGCATGCATGTGTGTGACTGTGTTTAGCACCCTCTGCATGTGCGTGAGTGTGTGTGTGTGTGTGTGTGTGTGTGTCGTGTACACATATAAACATGTGAGCCATGGGATGATTATGCTGTCAACCGCTGCTGAGTCACACATCACATCTCTACCAAGTTAATTAGAGGTGGCACAGCATACCTGACTCTTCACACACGCATGCTCAACCACGTTGTACAGAAAGAAATTACAGAGGGAAAAAATGATATATATATGTAGACAAATGATTTATACATAAATAAACTTGCGTGCCATCCCTGTGTGCACTCGGCACCTTGACAGGGTTTTGACACTGTCGTCCGTTGTGCATGTGTGTACACACCTGCAGCGCTGCAGTTTCCTGCGAAGCCCCACGGCTGCTTACTGTGCCGCCATGTGATGATGTATGTTAAATAGAAACGCCTATAAAGTCAAGTGAAGACAACCTATGCTTTATTTAGCAAACACTGCACGGTCCCCATGTTGGTTTTGTATTAACGTCCCTTTAGTGTTGTGAAGCAGAAAGCCGTTGTTTGCAGTTGTAAGTAGGAAGTTGCTTCAAACGTGTTCGTAATGAGACTGAAGATTTAATATTCTTCTGTTCGTACAGAGATTCAAATAATTCTGAACACAACATGGTTTTAGTCGCTGTTGCAACAATCTTGTCACTTCTCCTCCTCGTCTGTGCTTCCTCAGCCTCAGGTCCAGAGGTTCTGCGAGAAGCGTTCACCACTTACTTCAATCGTATTGGATTTGATCTCCAGAAGTGTTTTGTCCCCCCCCCCCACCCCTCTACCTGCAGAGTGGTGAGTGGATAATGAGTGAATTTTCATTTTTGGGTGAACTATCCCTTTAAGCTCCCACTAGACGTTGGCCTGTTCACTATAATGATGCCTGATGACAACGGGCTTCTACAGCCAATCCCCTCCTAATTGAAATGTATTTGCAGACACTGACCCGTCTTTATTTACACCACGATAGGTTTACTGCGTGTCGAGTGCCTCCCCCCCCCCCCCCTCATATTTCTCTTGACCTGATTCTAACGCTGTGTCCGCCCCCCCACGCCGACATGTATAGAAAATGTATCAGCAGCAGATTACATGAGTCCAATCACTTTGTTCCGCTGCCGGAGATCAGATGACAGGGTGTACAGTTTCCGTGCGGGGGAGTTTTGCCCCCCCCCATTGCATAATAACCCCCCCCCCCTTGAGAGCCCACAACGCCCTGCAGTCATTGTCACAGACACCGAGTCACACCTACGAGGAATCTGCCACGACAAAGGACATTGATGTCTGTGCTTCATGTGGTGTCTGTGGATATAAAGCGTCGACGCTGTACCTGAGTGAAGAGTTCAGTTTTAATGATCTCCCTGAGCAAGGTGGTCGTTAAAACTGAGACGGATCCCAAAAATAAACCCTGACTCAGGAAAACGCTCACGTCACTTCCCGGGAAACACAAACAGTTTCTTTTAGGTGCATTTCACATGTAATCAGAGTTTCAGGAGCATCTAACTCACTGCGTTTAATTATATTACAACACAACCTTTCAAACATATTTCATCAGGTTTAAACTTGATCTACAAATCACCACATCAGTGATACATGGATTTAGACTTTTGTGTTGGTGAGCACTTTCACCTCACAGCAGGAAGGTTGCCAGTTCGAATCCCAGCCTCGCCCGGGACTTTCTGTGTGGAGATTGCATGTTGTCCCCGTGTCTGCGTGGGTTTTCTCCTCGGAGACTCTGAATCATCAGTTGGTGTGAACGTGAGTGTAAATGGTTCGTCTCTGTACGTTGAAACCCCCCCCCCCCCTCTCGCCCGATGTCTGCTGGGATTGACCCCCCCCCCCCCTGCGACCCTCACAGGATAAGCGGTATATAGGTAATTGATATCCAGACGGATAATAACTCGGGCGGCTGTGGCTCTGGAGGTGCAGCAGGTCGCCCACTAACCAGAGGGTCGACCAGTTGATCCCAGTCTCCCCTGTGCCGGCTGCCGAAGTGTCCTTTGGCAAGATACTGAACCCCAAACTGTGTGATCGGTGTGTGAGAGAGAAAGTGTTGCACATAAATGCACTGAATGAATGTGTGTGTGTGAATGGGTGAAGTGAGCTATATAAAATCTGACATTATACATTTAAAACAACTAGTAATTAGGGCAATAATACTTCAAAATAAATAGCTGGATTATTATTAATTAACAAAATCTTCAATTTAATAAAAGCGTTTAATAGCAATTGTATTATTTCACAATGATATTATTATTTTGTAGATGTTTTTTTTCCTCGTGCTTTCACATTTTTAACAAAACCTCCTTTTCAACCGTTCAAATGGCTCTACGGTTATTTTGGTAACAATAGAATTATGATTCAATACTGTATTTACATGTATTTACTGTGTATATATATATATATATATATACATATATACATGTTACGTAGCAGAGAACCGTTCACAGAGTCCACATGTGCCGGTGACTGGACGCCATAATAACCCTGAGCTGATCGCCTGCTTTCTGAATTGTAAACTAAAGCGAGTGGAGGCTCTGTTTCACATTTCACATGTTCACTCACAAGATGCATTTTTCATAACTCCTCGACTCTAGTGTTCCCCGGGTGTGGATGGAAATACAGAGAACAGTCCACCTAGAATGTAAACAGCAGTTTCTCATTTCTCTGCCCTAATTTCAATGTAAACCAAACCAATCGCTCGCCCTGCTCGCACTCAAACCACCAAACTTGATGGTTTCTTGGTGTTCCTGGCCCCAGGCCTCCCATTTGGCACATCGTCCCACACTGTGTGGCTCATTACCGGAGGTCCCAGAGGAAAAGACGAGACACTGTAATGTGCTCTCTCCTCTGCTGGTCAGGTTCCCGCTCTGGAAAGCACAGAGCTGCTCTGTGATCTCTGTGTTTGTGAAGGTGCGGAGCGAGCTCTGCTCCCACGTAGTCACTGACAGCAGCTCAAGTTCAGACATAACTTTGTTCCAACTTAAGTGTTTATGGAACCACAACAAAGAACAGGAGTTCAGATCCCAACATCCACACGGGGAGCGAGACTTCAGTCTGCGTTCACGACGCCATTAATCCACCATGTCTTAGAAACACAGTTAAAGAGACACTGCACCTGAGCTGCAAATCTAAATATCACCTTTATTAACCCATTTATTAAAAATCTACATTCATGGGTTGATCGTGGCTCATAACGCCACCTAGTGTTTCAAACCGTCTTGCACCTGGCAGGGACAATTCTTTTACGTAGAGTCAACAGTTAGAGACGTCTTTAAATCACCACATTTAAATATGTGAGGAAGTAAACACCCTCTAATCCAAGGTGGGACGCCACCAGCGACAGGTCATGAGTGGGAAACTGGAGACCTGCGCTCATTTTTTAAATTTATACTGAAACTAAACCTCTAAACCACCACATCGTCCTCCATTCAGAGACGTGTCCCATCCTCTCCAGACTCTCCACCGTCTCACACACACAACATTTAAACCCGCTGGACGAGACAGTCACCTGTGTGTGGTTCTCCCGGTTTGGGACGACCATGGTCTTGGACATCAGGGGCGAGACGCTGCTAAGCTATTTGACATTTCTATCCCAAAAGTGTGCGTCCACAGACAGAGTTTGTATCGCTGGACAACTTAGATTACTTTTAGTAAGTTAAGTGGGATGTTGTGTGTGTCTGTGTGTGTGTACGGGAGGTTCTTAAGGCATTTTTGGAATTTCCAGGGAGAAGCACTTTAGTCAAAACTGAAATTACACTTTAATATCAGGCATATAAAACCCAAACAACCCAATTCACAGTAAATCACTATAAAGAACTTGGGTTTAAAGTCACATACAAACCTTCTGATGGATTTACATGCAGTGCACATGGTGAAACTCAATCCTGCAGAGATGGATTCACTGAACTTCTCACTCTGCTTCCTACACTCAGCTCCAGGACTTCACTTGTCTCTGGGGACAGTGTTTAATGTGACACTCTCACAGACATAACCCACTTCACACGGCAACGCCATCAAGACCAGGATGTGGACGATTCCAGAAGACACCGAGTGAATCCAGGGCTTTTCTCTTGGGGAACAGTTTGTCTGATGCAGATCATTTCTGGGGGAAGATTCATGCTCCTGTGCAGAACTATAAATCTCTGCGGTGACGTTCGCCCGTATTTGATCAACTAAGCTCTAAAACAAACTGTTCCTGGATTACACAGCTATAAAACAATAAGCTGGTGATAGCATGAGCTGCATCGACAGCCGATTGAGCAATTCTTCCTCCTCGCCGTGTGTGTGTGTGTGTGTGCGTGTGTGTGTGTGTGTGTGTGTGTGTGTGTGTGTGTGTGTGTGTGTGTGTGTGTGTGTGTGTGTGTGTGTGTGTGTGTGTGTGTGTGTGTGTGTGTGTGTAGCCGCTGTGTCGGTCTGCAGGTCATCTGTGTCTTTGTCAGCGCTGATAGAGGCTTTCACAAGGCCACAAGCTGCCCTCTGCTTATTAGCCAATCCATAATGACAACCAGGTGGCGGAGGTTTGACACTGCACAGCCAAGAAACACACACACACACACACACACACGCACGCACGCACGCACGCACGCACGCACGCACGCACACACACACACACACACACACGCACGCACACACACAGCTACTGGCTCTGATAAGCTTACAGTGAAACTTGTATTGATTTACTGGCAGTGTTGTAAGTGTGTGTGCAAGTGAGTGTTAAATACAGATTACAAATACAACTGATCTAAAAAGTTCAAATATATTACATTTTAAATAAAACCACATTCTTAATACACAAAAATGTTGTTTATAGACGTGATATGTTTCAGATTGAAGATTAAAAAACAACCTATGAACATGTTTTACAGTAAAACAATCAGATTTATCCTGTGGTTACGATTTGCGTCAGCTTTATCGATTATGGATGATAAATGGTTTTAGTGTCTGTAAACAAATGAGCTTGTGGCCACACATGACAAAGTTCAGCACTTTTTCTTTTTACAGCAGACGTTTCTCAGCCTCTGCAGCCAAAAGTTCAAGTACAACTAAAAAAGAGAAAGAGCTCAGGTGGAATTGTTTGAAATGTTACATGAGTTAAGATAGTAAATGTAAATAATGTTTTTTTTTAATCGTATATTTTACCTTTATTTACTTTTCCTTCTTGCTCTGATCCTGAGACACACCCACAGTACACAGTGGGTCCATGCCAGCAGATTTATTATGAATATTCACTGTTTAATAAATAATATAATAAACAGTTCTGCATGGAAACTGAAACACACACTCAGGTATTAAAAACATTCACGTTACAGACGTCCAGCAAAACACAATCATCAGCTCGTTCGTCCCGAAAACCAGAGATGTGACGATAACAGGTGAAAATATGACATATTCACCTGTTATGTAACATTAGCTAATGATTAAGTCTGAGCAACTTAAACAACCTTAGTTTATCAGGGTGGGAATACTGGTTGTGTATTCACTCATGCCGCTGGGTTAGTGTTGGGATAAGCTTTAAGAGTTCAGGTTCAGGTGAAGTGAAACGTACACATATACATCTGGACTGAGACACGTCACCGGAAATGGATCCACTGTTATAAACCTGACAGGACGTCGGTTTAAGACCTGAAGTATTTTCAGGATTGCAGAAGTATTAGGGCGTCGCATGAGAAGAAAAATGAGAAGAGGAAGATTTAAAGTCGAAAGGAAGAGAATAAAGTTGAACTCAATCTATTCATCCATTATCCATAAGGCTTATTTATCCCTTAAGGGCCATGGGGCAGCTGGAGCCAAACCCAGCGGACTGGGCGAGAGGTGGAGAACACACTGGACAGGTCACCTGACCATCACATGGCCAACGACCATTCACACCTATACACTCAATTTAGAGTTTTCAATTTACCCAACCCCTGATCTGCATGTTGCATGTTGGAGGAAACCAGAATACCTGCAGAAAACCCACAGAGACACGGGGAGAACATGCAAACTCCACATACTAACGGATGAGATAAGATGATATAAGATAAAACTTTATTGATCCCACACCGGAGAAATTGACTTTTCACTTTTCAGCAAATTGCTCGTCTAAATCCATTTCTGCTGCAGCTCTGACGCCCGAAACACCTTTGCTGTGTCTCCAGGTTGTTGGTTTAGAAACTTTGTTATTACCAAGAAAACAATATGAATGTTGAAAAAGAAAACACCACGCTATGATGAACTTAACTAATTTAAACTTAATAATCAGGAGCATTTCAAGGGGCAGTGGGCCCCCGACAAAAGAGACCTGGAAGAGTAAAGTTAAATTGTCTCTGCTATGGACTCAGCAACATAATCAGCCGTAATTGGAGATGATAAATAGTGAGTTAGATTTGTTTAATAAAAGAATCTCAGATTTCTTTAATGACCCTAAACTCACGTTTGTTGTTTACTGTGAAATGTTCTAAAACTGGTATAAACTTTGGAGGTTATTTACATTAACAGGCTACACAAATGTCATAATAATACACAATTCCAAATAACAAATGTTGAGCTGCTGAGCTACTTTATGTAGAAAACATGCTGGTTAAAAGTATTTGACAATGTAAAATATGTCTGGGTGAAAATAACTAATGTGAATCCAACAGGAAATCAGCTGGATTCCGATTCTCTCAGTGTTTTCCTCGGGTTGTTCAGGACGTTCTCTGTGTTGTGTTGACTCACGTGGGGTCGAGAGCTTTTCTCTAACCTCCTGTCAAGCTGTTATGATTCTGCTCAAAACACTGAGTCACTCAGGTGGCCTCCCCCACTTCGGCCCGTTACTCCACTAACGCTGCAGCGCTTCAACCATCCGTCTCCCCGCTGGTGTCTGGGAGGTGGATTAATGAGGCCGGGACACTCCCAGGTTTCACAACGCCTGGCCAGATAATGAGTATGAAAGTATGAAAACGTCGGCAGGAGAAGAAAACACATTGTTACCATCCAGCTGCGGCCGGAGCTCATGAGTCACCAAACCCTGGAACTTCTCTGAGCCGCTGGAGCTCCACACTAACGTGGGCAGCTGATTAATTGGCGAGCGGTTGCACACGCCATCTGTCGGCTTGGCGCTGACCCTGACAGGCTTCGGTTTGACTGAGCGGAGGCTACTGGGGGGGGGGGGGGGGGGGGGGGGGGGGGGGGGAGGCAGAGGTCGCAGGGAAAAGACTTGGGGTGAAACAGCATCAAAACCTGGATGTTAAACATTATTGCTTCTCAGGCAGTGATGAGGTTCAGTGAGTTGGACGGAGCGAGGATCCGTTAACGCAAATTACAGAAAACATCCCCACTTACCTCAAGTGGTCTCTGAGGGGAGGAGCTCACATTGTTCAAATCAGATTAAAACCCTGGACATTTGACAAAGTTTGCCTTTCACATATGAAGAAGGCAGCAGGAGAACATTATGGTGAGGGGGGAGGGGGGGGGGGGGGGGGGTCTGGGTAGAGCAGCAGGGGGAAGGACATGAAGAATAAATTCTTAACGTCCTTGTAACTTCTTTGTGAATTTTGGCATCACCCCGAATCGCCGAAAAACTCCCAGATTTCCTCATCCTTCCACGTTGACAGTTTTGTCAGCTCCTGTTTTCACCCTGAGATATTCTTCCAGATTCGTCCGTGTTAGAAACGTTATCAACACTCACTGTTACATTTTATTTTTGTTTTTGGCAAATGGCCGGAGCAGCTGACTCAGAAATTTCCTGTAATATTCGTTGACGCAATTCCTTCTTCTCGTCACCTCCATTACTCTCCGTCAGTGCGTTGCTTCATTCTGCAAGTGTGTGTTTATAACACCAAAAGGAGATAAGAAGAGAAAAATGCAGAAAGTCTCTCATTGAAAAACACTGAGATTAACTTTCAAACTCTTGAGAATTGGCTTTTTTAACTTTCTAGATGTTATTGATTTCCAGTTGCCAACAGGGACACGAGCAGAAACAGCTTTTGACAGACGACACCACGGATCATAACATTCTGCAACGTACAGCATCAACTAGAAGCTTCTAATATTCTGTAAGTTCGGAGTGTACACAACTGCAAACAGCTGTTCTTGTTGTTGGGGCGTAACAAAGCACTCGGTCATAAGAAACGATGAGAGATTAATGATCCCCGTGGGGAAATGTGGAGAATCGTTTTGTTAATATGAAAGGATGTTTTTCAGAGTTTATGAGGGTGCATGACGGCAACAACAACAAAGAGCAAGTTTCCCCTCTTTGTCATTTTAATGTGGCTCGGCGGTGTGGAGGGGTTTTTGGAGTTTGAGAAACAAATTTCACTCCTTGTCACCGCCGTTTGTCTGTTTCCCCTCTCGCTGCTCCTTCAGCCGCTGACTTCTGTTTACGCAGAAGCTCCGGCTCGGCTTCATCTGCCCCGTCACAAAAGGGGAGCAGCTCGTGTCGTTCTCTATGTTAATGGCGCTCTCTTTGTGCGTGTGCTGCACATGTCGATAACTCCCAGCCTTAATCCAAGTCTGTGTCTTGGGAGTGGAACATTCCCCGTGGCGTGCGTGCAAGGATTAGCTGCAAGGGTCGCGGTAACAGAGTCTAATCTGCAGCAGGCCTGTTCTTCAGCGACTCACTGGCTCTGAAGGCATCTGAATGCGAACACAATAGGGGTGCGAGACATCCCTGCTCTGCATATGCAAGACATTATTAGCTCCGACAATGAGAGGCAGCTTTTTGAGTGGCATGTAGCTTGTCGTGCTTTTGCCGAGAGCGGCGAGCGTTTGTGTGGATGTCGTGCCGGGAGCTGCATGTGTTCAGGTGCTTTCTGGACCGCGGAGTGAGATATCAAACCAGAAGGCTGTTTATCTCTGCACACAATCCTCCGGGGACTGGATTAATGGATTTAAAGCACCAACACATGCACATTCTCCTGCTAACAACAGCCGAGGTCAGGCCCCCAGTGAGGATACACTCCATGGCTCTCCGCTGCGGGTGTTCCCTCAGGCCTTTGTTTGCCCAAGTCACTCAAACGCTCGCAGGTTAAGTGGAGGTGCATGTTGTTTTTCGCCGCCCTGCCACCCCCCCCCTTGACCGATTGACCCGGGACCAGAGGTTCACGCCCCCCCCCCTAAATTACCTGATAATATATAGAATTTTCCATAATTTTAAAACATAAAACATTATTATATAAAAATTGCCAAATATCAGACATATTACAATAAAAAGCAGTTTGTGTGTTACTGCATATGCTATAAAACTAATGCTGTACATTATGTGATTGTTTTAATATTTTTGTATGTAGATAATATTGATAATTCTCATGTAATTTGACTAACTGAACATTTTAAATGTGGAACTACTATATATGTTTTGTGTATTTGTATAGTCTTTAGTTCTCTAAAGTGTAAATGTTAGTAATATTAAGCTTATCTTATATTTAATGTGAAATCTGAGGCCTCCTGCACTGGAGGGAACAGCAGCAGTGGTAAAAGTTCAGATCTGTGTAGTTCTTGTTCTGTGGTGATGAGGTGTCGCTCCCTTTGTCTGCGCTGCAGATTGAAAGTTGAAGCGAGGAGGTAAACAGAGGCAGAGGAGCCGGAGGGGGGGGACGGAGGAGAAACCAGCAGCGAGAGCTTTTCGACACCTCCACAGCAGCTGCCTCTGCCAGTCACGCCATTCTGCGTGGGTTCACTGACACGCATTACTCCGCCTGCCCTGCAGCTACACAACCAGCCATCACACATACACACACAGACACACACACACACACCTCAGCCTCAGCCTCTTTACCGTGTAGTATCATCACATGTACGGATCCCTGAAAGTCGGTGCAGACTCTGACAGAACTTTGTCGACAGAATCTGCCTTCACAGATTTGTTCCTCGTCTCTTTTCCGTGTCTCCACCACCGTCCTGAGTTCATGCTCGACTCTGTGGTTGTCAATCTTTCTCTGTTTACAACTTCCAGACAGATTTACTGGCGTATCCAGGAGCCCTCCAGATACAAAACAGATTTATTACCAGTAGCATTAACAGAGGCTGGAAGAAAAAAATAATTCAGGGCATTAAGATTCTTAATATGCTTATGCTTTTTTTTTTACTGAATGTTAAGTTCATGCATTCTATGGGATTTCATTGGAGAAAAATTTTGTTTGTCACCCAATTTGAGTATTTATATTGTTTTATTTGGATTTCTATTCCTGTCATGATCACAAATTTAAATCAATGTGTGCACATAAGCAATAATAACAGTAATACACACACTGTACAAAGCCTAAATATAGAGACAACAAATAAAATACACATCACCCTGACAAATACAAGCAGGATCGTCACAATTAAGATTCCATATCAATTATTGATCAAAATAACCAATAATCTTGTAAATCAGATTCAGGATCGTAGATTCTTCTCTGTGTGTTTTTCTCTCTCCTCCCTGAAGGAAAGTAAAACACTCAGAAGTCGACAGTGGAGTCACATCAGCAAGTAGCAGCAGGTTCTTGGTTCCTCCACATGACAAACTGTTGAGAACGGCTCTGGATTGTTGGTTATTTGAATAATTACAAATGTCAGTGGGGTTTTGAATGATGTCTTTACTTAGAAGTTTCACTTCATTGATGAACTGTTTGTATTCTGATGTTTTTAATCCAAACACTCTCCCGGATCTTCACCCAAACACACAACATCCTCTCCGGTCCTGTTGCTCGATGCCTGGTGGGTTTGCGGAGGAAAGTGATAAAAATAGAAACGGTTGTTTCGGCGGCAGAGGCCTCAGGACACGAGTTACACAATATACAGACAGAGGGGGCCCCGGCTCCCTGGGCCCCTGGGAACATGACAGTTACACAACCCGGCTTCACTGTGACTTCTGAGGTGTTTGTTACGTGTCATATTGTGCACAGGGGTTATGTAAATCTATTAGATCCTGATTATATGAAAACATCTGAGGTGTCAGTCCTCGTTGGCGTATCACTAACACGCTGACTTACATAAATGAGCATCACCCAACTCGGATGCCGTCCCCGGGGACTCGGCGAGGCGTCATCAGCGCCCCCCCGTCGGGATCATGTTCGTCCCGTTCACCGTAAACACGGCGTGATATTTGGACGAGGTGTCAGTTGTAGGGATCTGTTGCTTCTCTTCTTCTGGACATGAGCAGCACCGACTGTGACATAACGGAACATAATGACTTTGCACCAGAGTCTTTTATCCCTGAAGAGCTGTTTTTACAGTAAATGAGTTAAAAGCTAATGACCAGCTGCTGACAGAGAATCATTATCTATTCTAGGAGAATCATTTATTCCCTCGAGGCAAGAAAGCAAAGTGGACGAGCTCTCGTGTGTCGATCAAACTTCCAGCAGCTGCGTCAGAATCGTGTGGTTAACTTTTCAGTATTTTATAGTTATGTGTCAAACCTGCATCAAACTGTATATGTTATTATAATATATATAAAATATATACGTTTTCTCTTCATGTTCCTCCCATGGCTCCGGACTCAGCAGTTTTCTGCAGTCTTGCTGATGTCAGCGTTCTGGCTGCAGCACAAAACCTTTTTCAGTGGAAAAGTGTGAAACCGGTTCTACATTAGTCACCAGAATCACGTCTGTGCAGATTCCTGATGACAACTAGACATCTGATCATCACAGTTCTCAGTCCGATCACACGAAATCAAACGTAACCATTTTTTCTATTTGCTGTTTATACTTGTTCACGTTTGAATTGTCCGTTAGCTGAAGCTCCTCCCTCCAGCCTGCGCTGATGAATCAATGTTCAAACCAGGATCTGACTCATTGGGCCTGTTTGCAATGAGCTGTTAGTTTGACCTGCGGTGAGACAAAGAGCTGGACTCTGCAGAACCTCGAGCTGGAGTCACTTGTCGTTGATGAGTCCTCCGCTGCTACAGACGCTGGTCGCCTGTTTATTTACAGTTTATTTGGTTTTGAACCCTTCATCACTTCTTTGGAGCCTTAACAACACACCTGACAAGTGTGAAGCCGATAAGATGAAGACTTCTGGACAGATTTCTAGAATAGATAGATTACAATTACTGCAGAGACTACAGCGACTAAGGAATTTAAAGCTGTATTAAAAACTAAAATATTCCTCAGAGAAAGTTGATTCTGTTTAAAAACCCTAAATCCCTAACAGCTACATTTAAAAACACAATTCATATATCACTTGGTTTTCAGTGTCAGAATAAAATGAGCTGAGATCTTGTTTTCACCTTGGTCCGACCTCTCTGCCATTAAAACAACCACAGAATGATAGTTATTGCGTTTACGTTCCGTCTGTAGGCGACCGTGTGTCCTCAGCTGCTCTCGGTGGATGTAAATCACCGGCTTCTAGAAACTGGGACACGGTTAAACACAAATATCTTGTAACGGGTGTGAGGCCTGAGGGTGAGGCGGTGGACACAGTGGCTCAGCCGCTGCTGTGTAGGTGATCCCCACCTACATCACAATGTGTGCGCCGTATAAGTGTCACTATCTGATAAGCAGTGTGTGTGCAAACCTGTCCGCCCGATGAGGCAGATACCAGATACACTTGTGTACATAATGTAGACATTTCACCTGGGACAGGGTTGTGTTTGGGTTAATATGAGCAAATAAGATACTGCAGTTTGTGACCTGTGATGCATGTTTTGATTTTAAAAGCTGTACAGTTGTGTATTTTCTCATGATAAAAGTACAATCTTAAAACTGAAACTTAAAAGTACATATTTATCTATCGATACAGCTGCTGTGCATGTGAAGTATTGTGTATTTGTTTTACATAGTTTTTCTTATGAGGAACAGATTTACATTTTTGAGGCGGGGGAGGCGGGGTCTAATCAGGCCTGCCCTCTCTGATTGGATCAGTGGAACAATTCCCCTCTCGATATTAATTACTTTTAAAAACATGTTCCATGCAGTTCCATTTTGGTGCAGATCCAGACAACATTTTACATTTTAACTAATTTCCCAGAGAATAGGTCCTGAATCTCATTTAAAAAAAAATCAAAGCATATTTATGGAACTGATATCGATGAGTGTTTTGCAAATCTGGTGCAGATCTGAATAAAAATACAGATTTAGCAGGTTTCATATTCTTTGCAGGTTTTCTAAGTAAAGTTTAGACAATTCAGTGCAAAGATAAACGTCTGCTTTTATTGCATCAGGTGTCTATACACACTTCTATACTGTGAATGGCTGCAGGGGGCTGACCACTGTGCAGCAGGCAGGCGAGGACGTGTGTGTTCTGGACAGGAAGCGTCGTATTAAAATAACTGATAGCTTGTTTATGTTGACACTGTGTAATCCATATGGATGGAAATATTACACAGCGGTAAAATACATAAACAGTCGCTATTAGGACAAATATTAAACAACTTTAAATTCAGTTCAGTGCACTCATTTTGAATTCCTGCACATTATTGGTATATTTGGTATTAACACCTTCACATATTGGTGATATTAGGATGGTAAAGCACATTAATAATCTCTGTATAATCTAATAAAAACCCTGCCTGTAATTTATCCCTCGAACCATATCATCATCTGTCAACACGTGAGCTTTACAGCGTCTTTGAAATCCAGGTAATTAGTTCTATTGAAATGTTTCAGTTTTATAAGTTTACAGAAGCACAGACCTAAGGAAAGCCGGCGCTCGCACCACTCACAGGATTTTAGCGACATGGTGTTTATTTTTTAAACATGTGTGACTTCGGACCCCAGAGGATCTTTGGCGATGCACATGAGGTCATACCACGTGTTGGACGACCTGGGCTCTGTCCAAGTTGTGGGGAATTTGGCATCACCTGTGGCCAACGGCAGCTGGGGCCATTAGCGCAGGGCGTGTCTGCATGCGCTTCAATTCTCTGCTTTGTTTGAATGACTAAGCGTTCACATTAACCTAAATGAGATGACAGCTTTATAACCGTTGAGCAGAGTTTATAATATCGATGCGCTCGGGTACGACGCCGCTCAGGAGACGCGGCGGTGAGGAGACGTTCCGAACATCACTGTTCTGTGCACCGTCACGAGAACCTGAACAAAAACCTGAGAGGAACGTTGCACAAGAGTCTGATATCCAGACCAGGTTTTGGATTTGGTGCGAGATTACTCAAGTTTCCACCAATCTTTCCCGACAACAATGCACAAAATAGTTTACATGTGAGTTGCAGCTCGGGGAGAACAATGGCCGATAAGCTGTGGAGCAATGTTGTTTGGTGTTTCTAGGTGTGAACACGCCTGCCTATCAACAATCTGCTGTTTAAATGAGATAAAGCGAGTCCATTACCAGCTCAGGTGTGTGGCCATTCACAATCCGGCCTTTGAGTCAACACGTGTAGCACCTGTTCCGATAAGTGGCTGGAAAAGTGAACTCACTAAAATCCCCAGACAAAGACAGAGGGGTGAACATGGCTCAGTTATCAGCATGTGAAATGATAGTTGTTTTTCCTGCAGAGCCTTTTTCAATACAATCGGCGTTCTTTAAATAACCTTTGACCCCAATTACCACACTACAGCTGTATTATTACTTTGTTCCTATGGTTGCACATTTAAAAGCTATTTACATTCCTTCTCCCTTGACAGACGGGTACACACACTGACTTCTTATGTGATGTCTGCATATTTCTCTGCTCCCCCCCCCCCCGACTGAAACAGTCTTTAAGTGGCTGTCAGGCCCACAAATTACAGTCATGTGACATGTCATCAATCACCCGTTTCATTAACTCCGCGTCCTCATACCGTCAGAGGTGAACTTCCATGTGACAGTTGGTCGCAGTCAGAGGACGACTGCTCATCTGGGTTCAAATCCAGATGTGCACTATCAGCTGGAGACATCTCACCTGTACATTCAAATACGCGATTAACGGCTCAACAGACCTCCGCCTCTTATCTGAGTCTGTTGGCAAACAAGAAGAGATGATTACATGGATTCATATTCAAATTCTAAGTGAGCCACAAACCATTTCGGAAATGTTGACAGATTTTTTTTTTTTTTTAAAGCAGCTGAAGAGGAACAGTGTGCGTGAGGGGGAGAGACAGATCCTTGGAACTGCCTGATTCTGGACACGCCGCTCCGTGTTGTGGGTTTGCACACATCTATTGTATCGAGAGACAACAGCCCTGCAGAGTGTGTCTGTGCATGCTTGTGTGAGCCACCGTATTGGAATGTGGCCCCGGGCTCTCAGCCGCTCACAGCTTCAACTTCTGTAAACAAACTAATGGCAGGAGACGGCAGGACCACACAGCCGCGCTGCTGAAACACTGCCTCAAGTCCCACACTGCTGCTGCCACTGCTGTTTCTGCTTCTGCTTCTGTCACTGCTGCTGCCACTGCTGTTGTCACTGCTGCTTCTGCTTCTGCTTCTGCTACTGTCACTGCTGTGGCATTGTGCTGCTGCTTCTGCTTCTGCTTCTGCTTCTGCTACTGTCTCTGCTGCTGCCACTGCTGCTGCTGCTGCTGTCACTGCTGCTGTCTCTGCTGCTGCCACTGCTGCTGCTGCTGCTGCTGCTGCTGCTTCTGCTGCTGCTGCTGCCACTGCTGCTGCTGCTGCTGCTGCCACTGCTGCTTTCTTGTCAAATTGCTCCATCAAGTTTTGTAGACACCAACAATCAGAAATGATATAATATAACGTCCTTAGCAGATGTAAAAACACACAGACTTTGTTACCTTTATGTTAAAAGATTTTTAAAAAAGCAGCATCCAGGTGTTAACACAGTTTTTATCATAGAACGTGTCCAGAGAAACATTTTGTTTTCACATCGTATGAAAATGCAGCATGAATATGAAACTCGGTCTTATCTGAATAATTCTACGGACAGTTGTGGTTTGACGTTTGCCTCATGCCGGGGCCGTTCCCGGGGTCAATGAGCAGACCACAGGGTTGTCAGCTCATCGCGGGCCTGCCTTTGTTTGGCTCCCTGATAACAATCCAACTGTCACCTCATTATGAGCCGAAACAGGTTGGATCGCATGTTCAACGTCCAGGGAACCTCCCTGTGCACTTGTCTCCTGCACGGCAGTCACACGCGATGGGCAACCTTTCGGGTGTTGAAAGATCCCAATGTAGCTCTGGCTCCTCTTTAAAGTGCGTGGGTGTGTGTGTGTGTGTGTGTGCGCGCGCGCGTGTGCGTGTGTGTGTGTGTGTGTGTGTGTGTGTGTGTGTGCGGACCCATGATGGATGTGCGTTTGAGGAAATCATTAATCTATAATGATTCTCTGGTGGCTGCTCTTATAAAATGTATTAACCGACGCGAATGCCACACATTCCATTTCCTGCTGCACGGAGAGGCCTCGCTGGGGAGAGGAGCGGCTGCAGGAGGTGATTACATGTGAAGTGGGAGATTAATGTTTCCTACACAACACTTTTCTTTTTTTTTTGTCCCATTCTACAAACACAGATTCACCGAGTTCTCTCTGGACAATATCAACATTTCAGGTCGTCAGACGAGTAAAGAGATGTGACCGAGTTTATTCATTCAACTAGTGTGTTTAAGTATAATCTTGAGTTTATTGTGTTTTTATTCGAGTACTTCCATTTTTGAATTCGATTTCACAGGAAATAAAATTGTACAATAACTCTCCGATGAGAAATAATGACAGTGCGAGGGTTTAAGTGAAAACTTTACGACAAGAGAAGATCCTGAGTGCTGACATGATTCAACACATACTCGACAATCCACAACAATCGCACAGTTAATCAGTAAATGTTAATAATGACCTGAAACCTTGCCAGGTCCATGTAGTGACAGTTTCATTGTTGTTTTAACATCTGTCTCGTTGTTGGCAGATGTGTTAAATATCTCAGAGATGGTTGACTCTGTCCCATTCAGCTGAACGTTAAAGACATTCTGGTCTAAGGAGGATTTCTTAGCTCTGTTGCCTACAATAACAATAATAATAACAATATCTGTACTTATGTAGTACTTCTCAAAACAAAGTGCAAGTAAAAATACATTTAAAAACAATTAAAAACAATTAAAAACAATTAAAAACACAAAACGTGTAATCACCCACTTTGATTACACCACTTACACTTTGATTTAAAAGATGCTTCTGACTCAGCCGGCTGTATTCCAGCTCTTCTTTCCAAAGCTCTCTCCCTCTCAAGAACCCAGAATCTGGAACAGTTAAAAGTGAAATGACTCCTGGGATAAGTTCTTCCCCTGAATGATTCACCCATTGGATCTTTGTTTGATTATAGTTGAAGGACACATTTGAAGGAGCCTTCGAGATGGGACGGCATCACGTGAGCTGTGACTCTATCGCTCCTCAAATGAAGAACGTGAGAATCCCACTTCTTTGAATTTAATGAAAAACAGAAAAACTTGTCCTCCGGGGGAAACTCTGGAGAATTAGTCTCAGGACTTTCTCTCGTGTTCTCACATCGGCTCATCCAGACTTTCTGCGAACTTTATACGAGGGGGCGAGACGGAGAAAGTCCACAGAAAGTCCAAGAGGATTTCACTCGGACGTTTGCGTTCACAAGACATCTGGAGATTCAGTGCAGGTCAGGAAGCAACAGATCAGAGGAACAGCTGATAAGATACGATGCACTGATTTAAATTAAAGTGCTGCACTAACACTACATATCCTATTTAGTGTGAATCGTCGTGTTGCTCGTGTATCAAAGCAGATAAAAACTTGCATGCTGTTAAAAATAGTTGTGTATTTGCATTAATGACTTTTAAAAGGAGTATTTTTTACAGCAGTTACTTCCAGAACCTGACTGAGCACTAATCCAGGACATGAGAGTTTCCCAGCTGATTGAACAAGGATTAGTTTAGAGAGTGGGACAGATCCCCGGCTGTTGGGACTCGTCTCATTATGTAATAAAGCCGGTGATTCCATCCTCGTTCATTAGAGACAAGATGGCTGCCTGGTAAACCACTGGTCAGGTGATGTTCTCCTCGTCCGGGTCTATTAGCATCTGGGTGTGAGACGTCAATCTGACAGTCAATCAAGGCCGAGCTCTAAATTAGCTATTTGCTGAACACCTCCCAACAATAAACCACATTAGCTTTTGTTTGTCATGATTGGATTACTTATGGCAAAGGTAATCAAGCAATGTGATGGGGACATTTTTCTGAAATTACATTCCTGGTGTGCATGTTGCCTGTGAGTCATCGGCGCTCTGCACATTTGTGGTGGTTGAACACATCCAGGTAATCTGACATCTGCGGTTAAGTCGTCAGGCGAGGGCAGCGTCTTCTCAGAAGCTGTGTTCGGGACTCGCTGTGCACTGGTGCGAGGACGCTCCGTGTTCCCACACACCGCGAAGGCACCGGGACTGGACGGGTGCCAGATCGACTCCGTTCCTCTCAGACGGGCACAAGACGTTCTGTAAAGATCAGTTTGTTGCTCAGTTTAAATTCCGTCTTTAGGCGAGTTTATGTTCCTGAGCTGTTTCTGTAGGTTTATTCCACCTGTGATGAATCTAAACTATCTCTCTCTCTCTCTCTCTCTCTCTCTCTCTCTCTCCGCGTGACCGTTTTTTCCACATTTGCAAAAAGAAACGTCTCCGAGAAGAGTAGATACATGAAGGGGGACATTCTTAGTGTGTGGGAGCAGTGGTCCGGTGTCAAACACAGGAAAGTGCTCCTCTATTAAATCCTCTTTGTTCCTGAGCTCTATTGTATTTCAACGTAAAGTTCCATCCTGTCCTTTGGTTTCCATACGTGTCTGTTTTAGTCCAGAGTGAAGAAACACATTGAGGAGCAGAGAGGTGACGACAATGAGTGAAAACAAGAAGAGAAATGAGAAAAGTCTGAATTAACAATATACAGTGAGATATGGACTTTATTAGAACTTTATTACTTTCACAGGTTTTTCACCATAGACCGTAAATAAAGATGGACGACACGTCTCCACTTCCGTCCGGGAATGAAAACTAAAATATCTGATATGAACTGTTTTTGTGTGATTACATTATTTGGAGCCTGTGCAGTTCGCCCCACTGATTCATGCTGTGTGTGTGTGTGTGTGTGTGTGTGTGTGTGTGTGTGTGTGTGTGTGTGTGTGTGTGTGTGTGAGTGTGTGTGGGTGTGTGAGTGTGTGTGTGTGAGTGTGTGTGTGTGGGTGTGTGGGTGTGTGTGTGTGTGAGTGTGTTTGTGGGTGTGTGGGTGTGTGTGTGTGTGTGTGAGTGTGTGTGGGTGTGGGTGTGTGTGTGTGTGTGAGTGAGTGTGTGTGGGTGTGTGTGAGTGTGTGTGTGTGTGTGTGTGTGTGTGTGTGTGTGTGTGTGTGTGTGTGTGTGTGTGTGTGTGTGTGTGTGTGTGTGTGGTTCTGCAAAGAGAAACGATGATAAGAGTTATTTGAGTAATCAAACACACTGTGTAACCTAAAAGTCCTGCTGAACACACAAAGGCTTAACATGCACATACATGGAGTTTACACACGTATAGATACGCACAATATATCCATTCATACCCATGTATACATATTAAATTGAAACCACTCTCAATCTCGATCCCCATTAAACTTCCAGCTACTGCAACATTAACACAGTTAACCTACTTAACCCAATGCAAATAGTTATATTAGTGACACACAATCACGTACACTTGAGCTCACCGTGCAGCACCTAGCAGCTCGTGCTAACTAATTAACATCTTAAGTAACTGATAACACAAAGAACACAACTTCACACAACCCATTCATGGTTCTATGTCGAAGCTACGCCGTTGTGAGCTTTCATAGTTGTGCGTAGGTGTGTGTGCGTTGCTCTGAAGTCACATCGCCGAAACACTAGTGGCCTGAGAGTGTCTATACTCTGTGTTGAGTGTCTTGAGTGACCCTAACCCTAAAGGGTTCTGCCCTGCAGGGTGCACGTCTATACGCTGGAGCTACGGTGCAGATTCGACACATGAATTGGGTTTTACAGGTCACGAGGACTCACACCACAGACAGGCAGCTGTCTCCCTCCTCTCGCTCGCCGCTCTGTTCCTTCACGTGTCGCTCCTCGTTGTCCTGCGTCGCACATCGCTCACACTCCACTCGCTGCTGATTGACAGCCTTTGTACATCTCTGTTACACTGTGAACAAACACCAACCACACCGTGAGTCAGGTCTAAACAACATAATATCATTAATTAGTTTTTGATCACACGCACAGTGCTGGCACGGACTCAATTTTGCACATGTGAAAACACACACAAGGCCACACACATGCACACACACACACACACACACACACACATGCAAACAGCTGATTGCTGCAGGCTTCAGGTCCAGAGTCTGACAGCTCGCAGGAGGATTCAAGTTAAGAATGAACTGTTATAGAAAGAAAGAGGAGAGAGGGAGTCAGGGAGGAACAGAGAAAGGAAGGGTTGGTAATTTCTAAATCACTTTTTATCTCATTTGTTGAAATTCTTTTCATGTTCTGATAGCCATCGTTAAATGTAATCATCTGAATAAGAACAGAAGAAAGAAAGCTGTTGTCTGTGGCTCTCGCAGGATTGTAAGAAACTGTCCGTCACTAAATCCCCTTTTTCCACCGGTCAACAAAACCCACCGACATCAGAGACGGGTTTTTATCGGCTCTGATTGGCAGGGATGGAAACACCCAGGTGAAGGTGTTAATTTGGATAAACAGCGTGAGGGGATTCATTTCTTTAACTTTAAGATTTAGATTTGCAGGAAAAGTGTGTTTGTGTTTGGTGGGGGGGGATTTAGAGAACAGCGTGGGCGAGTATGAGATGAAAATGAGAGATTATCTGTGCAGCAGAGGAAACAGTTTGTGCTGCATCAAGTCATGTTTGTCAGGTAGAAAACTGAAGCCCCCACTCTCCACCACCCCCCGCCCCCTCCTGCCCCCTCCCCGTCCTCCCCGTCCTCCCCGTCCTCCTCGTCCTCCTTCGCTGGCGAGGGAAGCAGGATGTCTTTCATCCAGCTCAGCCGGGGGATCAAAGCGAAAAGGCTACTTGGCTGAAAGTGACCTCAATTTGCACCGCTGCACACTCCGCACCTCTCCAACATACACAATCCTATAGTTCTCCTCACAGTCCCCCCCCCCACACCTCCTCCAACTGAACTACACACTTCCTGTACGCCCCACTACCTCATCCACTTAACACAGGAAATCTCTCACCGCCTCCGACCCATTAATAGCACAATTTATAGCCTCCGCGTTAACGCCGGGACGTATTAGCTTTAATCTGCAGTATTTCCACGTACAGTATATCACACATGATTAGACGAGATGATCAGATACGAGCCGGACGAGCACGGACCCAGTGTTTGTGTTGGTTCAGTAACCTGTTCACAATAGCATCGCACCGCTCCGCACTTCAAAGAGCAGCCAGCGTTTGGCTTCCTCTCTGTGTCTTCTTTCTGACTGTTTTCACAACAAACAGCCTCTCTGCTTCAGCCCCCCCCACGCACACACACACACACACACACACACACACACACACACACACACACACACACACACACACACACACACCACACACACACACACACACACACACACACACACACACACACACACACACACACACACACACACACACACACACACACACACACCACACACACGCACACACACACGAACTGTAATGTATACACATACACTCTTTGTGTACACCGATGCACATACTCTTAAACTTATATTTGCTTCAGAAGGTCAAAGATCAGTTGTCGAGTTGAACTGGACATACGTGTGTGTGACACAATATGAAACCTTATCTAAACTTTATGTAGGATCCTGTTTTAAGACAGACTTGATCCAGTTTTTGCAAACACACGGATACTCTCTTGTTATTTTCCTTTTCTAAATCAACTTCGCTGCATCACTAGCATTGTTTTGTTTGTTTTGTGTGTTTGTGCGAGGGATCCCATAACACACAAAGAGCACACACACGATACGGACTCGCTCCTCAGAGGTGGGAGTGGTTCTGCAAATCCAGGGGAGTGTGGACCTTTTCTACAGTTTTGTATTGTTTCTTGTGCTTTCTTTAAAAAAACAAAAAAACAATTATTAACAGTATGAAATCTAATTTCTCTGATTTATAAGCAAATTATTTATTCTGAAACCAAATTCACAATCTGACTTAATGTTGCCAACAAGAGAAAGTGACTTAAATAATAGATTTATATTCTGTCTCCCTGTCATCTGTGCGTTTGATGGACAGAAAAGACACTAAGCTGAGGTCTTGTTATAAAAACTCTTTGAAGCTTTAAATGATCTGTGTCAGATCTCTGTCGCTGACTTTCTATTATTGTTTGACCGTTCAAACTGATATTAGGATCTCAAGAATTTATTAATTTGTCTAATTTGTAATATTCTGCTTTCCCCCTGCATTTTGTCATTGGACTTAATTTTCACTTCTGCAGGGAAGTAGTTTGAAAAGGTCTTTTTTAATGACATTGTAATTATTATTTTATGGTTTTATGGTTTTATGGTTTTAAGGGACAATTCTTTCCACACCCACATATTCCCAAAGATACTGGAAGCCGGCAGTAAATGTCTGGTCACGGTTCTGCCAACGTATCATTGGTCTGCTCCTGGTTTGCCAATTCATTTCTTGTAAAGATTTTTGTTTAAGACAAAAAAAACATTTTCAACGTAGGATATCATTAAAGAATAGCTCGTTGGTTCTATTGCCAAAATAATGTATTTGCATTGACAGGAAAATTTTAAATATTTCAAACTGGTCTTATTATAACCTTCTGGTATTCGGGGGCTGTTTAGTAACATGTTCCTGTTATTTTGTCCACCCCATAATATAAATATGATGTGACGTGTTGTTAGGAGTCTCATGTGGAACATGAATTCAGGGAGGGTCTTCCTGTTAATTGATCCTGCTGATCTCTCATTAATCTCTCCTCTCCTGTGAGCTTTGAAGTAAAGTTTCACGGCTCTCCTTCACTCTTCATGCCCCCCCCCCTGCAAACAGCAAAGAAGCAAGGAGTTGATAAATACCATTCTTGGGCGCCCCCTTCTGGTCTGTAGCCACGTTTTCTATCCTCTCAGGACAGGACTTGGGCCCGAGGAGGCAGTGGGGCCGGCAGCCAAGGCCTGGATCCTCACTGTCATTGATTTAACAAAGGAAATGAAGACGTATTATGAAATCATAGTTTTCAGAGCCAGTAACGCTGCACGTTAAATCCAGTTAATATTCACTGAGGCCAGCTGAGTGTGCTCTGTCCTGTCGGCCGATTAAACCCATGTGGAGGCTCACGAGTTAAAACCCTCTCTTCCTTTCACACGGCGGAAAGTGAGATTTAATTTCATTTTCAGTTTTTGTATTGTGGTATTTTTAATTTGTCTCATTTTAATCCTTTGATTTCAATAATATCTTTGGATTAGTCCTTGTTTTTGTAATGACTGCTTCATATAATCTCACTTCTTGGGGAAATTACATTTATTAAAATCATTTCAATGTGTTTTTCTCACTGTTTGAGGATTCAGTTTATATTGAATTTAAGTAAACTGTCAGAGAGGAAGTATCTTTGCAGAAAACAATTCCTCCTCTTGACAAACAGTTTATTTGTTTGTTTGTTTGTTTTGTGTAATAAGATCTCACAGTTAAATTAAGTTAAGTGATTTCGCTACAGTAGGATTTTCTCAGAAAACGATATAATCTCGCTCATAAAAATGTGGCAGCATCACACCGATAGAAACCATCTGACCGATGACGACAGAGCGCAGAGTGTGTGCGGAGTGGAGGATCTTATTATGCTCCCCTCCTGATTGCGACTGGCTCGGGCCCATCCAGCGCACAAATAACCCGCAGCCGTAACCAAGTCCACCTGTTTATAAACACAAACAGTTATGAACACACACTCCAACCTGTCACATCCCATCACAGGCCGAACACACACCAGCAGCACGCATCGACGGCTTCAGCTGGCCCCCGTGCATGAAGGCTGTTTCCTGTCAGGGTCATGTTGCTCATCCAGGGTGGGGATGGAGCAATAAAACCCGAGGAGGGGGTTTTACACTGCGAGCCATCGGAGGACGATACGTGTCAGAGGAGGAAGTCATTCTGCATCTACGTTACCTCCACAGCACCCGTATGGTTTCTCCTTATTTCTCTTTCTAGACTTTTCCCAGAGTGCTCGGGGGGCCAATCCCGGCGGTGCCTCCTGAGACACAGTAGCCTGTTGTCTGGCCTGGGGTGGGGGTGGGGGTGGGGGTGGGGGTGGGTGGGGGGGCACAGGAATGGTGTTATGAGAAGGCAAAGAACATGTTATGTTAACCTGGGTGGTAAAAGCCTGAACATATTTGGGAAAATGCTCCTTTATACCCTCTCACACCCCCTCGTCTCCTCCTCCAGGTTCTCACCCTCAGCTGCACTAATTCTCCCATCTTTCCTGAGGCTTCGTACTTAAAGGGTCGTTTCGCTCAAATTACTTCAAGTGGTACTTAGACGCACAGACGCTTTCTGTTTCGTTTGCCCAGATTATATAATGTCCCTGTCTGAGATGACTGAATGTGCTCAAGACATCTTAAAATCCACCAAAGATTTGATATGTATGATAGTGTTAATATTTGATATATTGATTTAACAGTTAAACTATATTTTTCTCTACATCCAGTCTCAAAACTCTAGTGTCTAATGGTTGTTTCACAGTCTGCAGCATCCATCCATCCAATATCGACAGCGTGGGGTTGTAGGGGAGCTGGAACCAATCAGCTGACCCCATTAGGCTCCCAGGTAGCATACAGATGTGGGCCACATCAGGCAATGATGCAGCTCTTCTGGGCCTTTTGTGGACCGGACTAAATGGATGTGAACCCGTGTGGGAAATGGTGAATGTGGCCAGAATAGCAACAAAAAAAACAAAACGGGGTATCTTTGGTTGATATGTGGTTTTACTGTGGTTTACTTATGGCCTCGATCTGGCATCAGGAGCAGACTGACCAACTGCCATCATCTCACACCGGAAGACAGTGTGATAGTCAGGGCCAAGACAATTTTGCTGTGTGAGCAAGAGGTAGGACGCACAGTGGACAGGTCACAAGTGTAATTTGTCTCAATCTGCATGTGTTTGGACTGTGGGAGGAGAAAACCCACGCCACAAAGAAAAACTCCACCCAGATTTCAAACAGGGAACCATCTTGCTGTGAGGCCAGAGTGCAAACGTGGGTGGAGGAATGAATATCAAGTAAACATTGAGCTTTCAGATATGCACTGAGGTCCGGACATTTTCCCTGAAATGTCACTGACCTCATTGTGTGTTGCTTGACCTCTAAATGACCTGTGTTCTACGACCAGTTATATAAAACACCGGAGACGATGCTGCTGCTGTGTTTCAGTCTCGTTTGTTGCTGATTCCATTCACCTCAGTTCGTGTGTCAGCAGAAATCTCACATCTTGAAACCTGCAGCTAATAAAACTAAACTACCTGTTCGGCCACTTAAGATCACAGATATTATCATAGGTGTGTTTTTCGCCACCTTGTTGTAAAATCCTTCCCGCTCCCCCGCCGTCCTCTCTCGTTTCATCCATTAGTTACAGTGTATTATCCAGCCACTGTGTCGAGCAGCGTGTCAGCACTCAGACTGAAAGGCTCTCTGTTCCCTGAACTCTCCCGCTTCCATTGTGTTCCTCTGGATGCTTTTCCAAGCTAAGCCTGGCACAGGCCTGGATTTCCGGAGCCCAAAAATGTGAGCCCAGGGAACTGGACTCCTCCGGGAAAGGGGAGCAGCGGGAGACGGAGCGCCACTCTGAAGCAAAACAAACCCGAATATCAGGGGTTTATTTAAAATCTCCTTGTCTTATATTAACAGCACTGCTACAGGCTAGTGATTAGCCACACATGGGTCAGGGGGCTCCTAAGCCTCACTTAATTTCCACTGGATTCCATATTTTGTGTGTTTTATGAGATGCAAACTACAGACGGACTGAATTCTTGCAGCCATTGAAAACACATCATTGACTTTACAACAGCTTTGAGATAATACAGCGTGTTGAGTCCATTTTCCATCATGAAATGCAGCTTTTTGATCGCACACATATGTCGATATCATGTTTTCTGATGCGACTTACAAAGTGCTGAGACCTGCCCAGGTTACTGTAACGTCAACACTGAGCATATGATCTCACTGCGGCCATGTTTGACATTGAGGGATTCATCCGTGTTTGATGTCGTACAGTTGAAATGCCCTGCGCAGGAAGGAAGTGCTCACCCACTGGTCGCCTGTTCCATCTTCAGGAGCTCTATGGGAGGGAGGGAGGATTTCAGTGCAATATTTACAGTGACCTCTTCCTCTCACTGGCCAGGGGCCCATGGGAAAAAACTGGAGAAGACAAACAATGAACAATAGGGTTCAGGGATGAGCAATGGTGCCAGCGCCGCATGTGCCATTACGGGATGTGGATTGCAGAGGGCTGGGGGGTCAGAGCAAGGATCAAGGCACCAGCGGTGTCCCTCAGGAGCGCACCTGGAGCACCTGCTCAGACGGAGCTATTTAAAAACATCAGTGGTTCTTTGCAAAGTGAAAATACTGTCAGAAGAGGCGTCAGCGCTTTAAAGGAGCGGTTCAGCAACTTGGGAAATGTGGGTTTTTCAAGAACTCATAGAATTTTGTTGCGAGTCCAGACAGTTCTTTTTTTGGTTTCTTTAACATTGTGAGGGCATTTTTCAACCTTTTTATCATTTTCCTAGAGAATGAAAATGATGCACATTTACAGGCGACTGATATACGATGAATGTGTGAAATTTGGTGCAGCTTGATTCAACTTAAGGGACTGTTGGGCCTTGGCAGAGGTCTGAGCTCTACTGAGTACCATTGTAGTTTTTTGTATATGTTTAAGTGTAATTGGTAATAGGAGGGGAATAAGTCCAATGATCCAATCAGAGCGGGCAGGTGACATTAGACTCCACCTCCCTGAAGGAAAGCAAAGTGCGCCTGAAGCAGCAGAACTCACTTGTGAAGAAACGCCACTGAGACTCAGCCATAACGATGTTTTGAACTGCTGCATTATGGGGAAAAGGCTACGCTCTTTATTTATCTATATTTAAAAGCAAACTTTAAATTTTACTCGTGGAAAAGTGAATGTTGTACTTTTACTTTCACTTCAGTACATTTCTCTCTATTTATTTGTTCTTTTCCGTGAGTGAAATGTTTGAGTTCTTCCTCCCCCACTGCTGCTCTGCAAACGTGAGGCTGCATCCAGTTATTATGATTTTTCTGTTTCTGTCTGGAAACGGTGCCCAGTCAAAACAACTCTGTGCAGTGAGTGATCCTCCAGAAAAACCACAGCTTGACGTTTTTTAAATATCAGCTTTTGCATGGAGTAAGCAGATGAGATGCAGTATTATGCATGATGATGAGCTGGTAGATGGATTTTATTACCTTTGGAGAAAACCAGGCCAACTGTTTCCTGTTGTTTCCAGTCTTCTAGCTATAGGCTAAGCTAATCAGCTCCTGGCATCACTTTTCCAGTTAAACACGAGAGTTGTCTTCTTCTTTAAATCTTTGGCGAAAACAAAATGTTGGAATATCTCTTGCTATTCTATGTATTTAAAAAAAAAATAATCATAATTTATTCCCATATGTTTGATGGTCTTATCTCAAGAACATGACACAATAATGAACCAAATTGCTTTCTGATTTGTAGATTCAGAAGTTGGTGTGATGTGTCCTCATGTTCTCATTCATTGGCAGAGGCATGTACCAAAGAGGCCGAGATCAAAATCTCCCAGCGTCATTGGTTTAAGTTGATGTTTACACAGACAAACAGCCCCTGTGTTGCATCAGCATCTGTGCAAACTCCCAAGTCACAGTTTGATCCCTCAATTATCAGATCAGCCTGTGTAATTGGACAATATGGTTTCCCCGGGGACTGGGCCTTGCCTTATCACAGAAATTCTTTCTGCCCTGCACAATTTGGTGAGATAAATGTAATGGTACCAGCGTTCTAGTGTGTGCCTGGGTGGTCCCTGTTGCATTTCTAATGATGCTGCGCCTTTCCCAGAACAAGTGGAAATACCTCTGTGATGCACCGTGAAAAGAGAGACCATGCAGGAAAGAAGCAATGCTCCCACTGGGCCCAAGAATTCTCACACGAGGCCATCCAACACTTCAGAGGAGCGTGCATGCTGAGAAATAACGCTGGTTTTCCTGCGTTTAGTCAAAGGTCGGGTTGCAAATGTTAGGACATCGAAGAAGATGTTCATTTAAATGTACTTCACATTACTTTTTAATAAAGACAGATGTGCTGGATCGAAAACCCCTCACAGCAGTAGTGAAATTTGACCAAATCATGAATCACTCTGTTCAGCTCCATGATATTATGCAATAGGAGGATGTTAGTGTTGCAGTAGCTGAAGAAGTATTCCAATCTTTTACAGAAGCAAAAATAGGAAGACAGCAGAATACTCACTCTCACTGCAGGTTCTACATTTAAAATTTCACTGAAGTAGAAAGAAAGTCAAGGCAAAACAAAATTACTACTGTCGGCCGAGATTAAATTCAATTATCTGGGACTTGATATTACTTTAAATAATTGCAAATCAAAAGAAATTTGTGCAAAAAATACATTGTGATACATTAACAAGAAAGATTTTGTGCTATAGTGCAGCTAATGTTATACAAGGGGTGATTGATAAGGTCAAATATAGTAGTCCCCTCTTGCATTTACATATTTAATTTAATTTAATATTTTATTATTGTGTTTCGTTTCGTTTTGTTTTATTTTAATTCGTTTTATTTTAATTAAATTTTATCTTATGCTATTTTATTTTGAAGGCGGTGGCTGGGCTCGAAGCCGGAAGCAGTCAGGGGAAACAGGAAGTGTCCGCCGCAGTCGAACCGCTGTAAACAGTAAGTTTCTCTCCTCTCCGGTGAGATGTTTCTTCTCCTCGGATCATCTGAGCTCAGTAGATGTGATGAAGATGCAGCAGCTTCGCATTCAAACGCTTTTTAACGTCACTGCGACCAAGAACCACAGCCGCCGCTCACACTTCCGGTGCAACGAGCTAGCTTGTAGCCTGAGCTAACGTTAGCTGTCAGATTTGTCAACAAGCCGATGTGTTGTTTTGTGTGTTTGTCTGTGTCTGTCAACGTGTCTGTGGTTGTTCGGTGTCAGTAGAAACAACTGACAGACGCGCCTGCAGCCGTCGTCATGCACAGTTACCTCTCATGATGTCTGCAGCACCAAACCACATTTAAATAATTCACATTTAAAGTCCACGTTGCAGCAGATTCTCATATTTATATATTATTTATTATTTATTAGACTTGTCACTCACCGTCAGCTTCCTGTGGGTAATTCGGTTTATTGGAATCACACCAGGCTGTTCTTGTTTACTATGAAAATTCAATTTAATATGTTATCAAACTACTACTGTTGTCTGTCATCTCTTGTATTAAGTCTCTTGTTTAAAGGTTTATTCGTTGTTCTATTATATTTAGGACTTTACTGTGAATTCTAGTACTTTATTGTGGATCACGTTTTTTTTAGTCTATTTTATGTTTATTACATTCTATTTTAAACTATTATAACTCTTCATACCTGTTTTTATTGCTGCTTCGCTCTATGTGCAATGCCCTTGACATGCTGCTGTCACACAATAATTTCCCAATTTGGGATCAATAATGTTTATATATCAATCAATCAATCAATCAATCAAGCTGTTACTGGATTTGCAGCTGCTTTACAGATCTCTCTCTTTCCATCGGTTTCTATTTATTTTTTGCTTGTTCTTAATCAGATTCATATAGAGCAACCTAACATTACAAAAAAGTTACATTTGACTCACCAGCAAACCTTATTTAAATAATCTGATTACTCTGTGTAACCCACAGATCTATGTTGACACTTGCAGTCACAATTCCTGCAAGTGTACGACATATAAATGAAAAACAAAGACTCTCCCTCTTCACCTTCAGAAACCACACATGTTAACTTTCTCCAATCAGCCACTAACTTAATTAAAAGTATAACACGTCAGCTTGGGAGCTCTGCATCGTGAGAGACTTCAGTAACTACTCACTGCTCGGTGGCATGTTTCTGTCTTAACTCCTCCAAACACTGTGCGGTGCTTTTCCAGGAATAATAGATTAGGTAACTCCACTTTAACACAGAAATCAGGATTTCTTGTGCGGCTGCCTGTAAATTAAAGAAACAGAGACAATGAATTGGGCTTAAAACTTTGCTCAGATACTTGGACAAAGTCTAGTGTTTACAGTTACACTAGATGAGCTCATGAATCAGAAAGGCAGCCTTGCATTGATTGGAAGACACTTCGATAAGAATAAACATGATTATTCAGTACGTATAAGAATCAGGTTGTTTATGCGTCACTGATTGTCAATGATTAATTACTGTTTTATACATAATGTCCAATCACCTCAACATTCTATTAAGCAACTTGACTGCAAGTGAAACTGCTTTTTCTTATTGTTGGGGTCAAACTCGAATGATTTGCACTAAACCAAGTTAGTTGTTTGTTTCATTTACAAACTCTGACTGGACTATTTTCACTTTTAACATTTTGCCTGTCTGTTAATTTAAGGTATATTAAGAGATAGTGATGATATTCCTCCCTTTTTCCAAGCACACTGTACTTCCCTCTCGAAATTGTAAGTGACATCGTTAATTCCAATATTTGTTATTCCATTAATCGGAGAAATGAGAAGTGACTCTAGAAATAGATAATGTAATATCTCTATGGTTATGATGTTTTGCTTACAGGTGTTTTATGAAGGAGTTATTGCTTCTTTTCTGCTTTTGAAATCTGCAACAAGGCAGCAGCTAATCATTGTATTATTATTGATTATTTTATGGAATTGATTTGGATTATTAAATATCACAGATCGGTGAAATATGTCGGTTTATAAGTGGAAAGAGAACCTCAAAGAGATGTACTTGACCAACACTTCCAAACCCAAAGATTTGGTTAAATTGAATTCCATGTATTTATTTATAAGAATAAGGATATTGCTTGTTTGCTGTCACGTTTATTCTTAACAATAGTGAAGCTTGAACCTTTGCACGTTTGCCGTTCTTGCTTGAATTGGGTTTTAACTTTTCCCCTGTGAGTGGTTTTGAGTTTTCTTAGTTACTTATTCTTAGAAACTTGTTCTTTGACAACAAGAAAATGTAATCATGCTTTTTAGTGGTGAAAACCCCACAGTTAATACAAAACACTTGGGCCGACATGAAACTAATGAAACTAATGAAACTGATTGGATGTAAGATTCTTGTGTTTTTCTGAGCCTCTTTGATCCCTTTTTGTGGGGTTTTGTGAAATATTGTTGTGACACACATTCTCCAAATAGACATGTCCCGTGTGTGTGTGTGTGTGTGTGTGTGTGTGTGTGTGTGTGTGTGTGTGTGTGTGTGTGTGTGTGTGTGTGTGTGTGTGTGTGTGTGTGTGTGTGTGTGTGTGTGTGTGTGTGTGTGTGTGTGTGTGCAGCTGATTGATCGTATGAGAGGAACTGATCGACAGGTAGATGACAGGCTGGTGTCACGTCACAGGAATCAGTTGTCATCGAGCTCCTCCATCATTTAAGTTGACATGCATGTTAACAAGTCCTCAGCCTTTCAGTGAAAGTGGACAGAGCTCTGTGTATCTCCTCCTCCTCCTCCTCCTCCTCCTCCTCCTCCCTAAAGTCAGCACTGCAGCCGGGGGGAAGGAGGGGGCAAGGCTACACTGATCCATTTCCTGCCCCCCTCCCAGGGCTCTAATTGAAAAATTTGGGTGGCCTTGCTTGTTTGTTTTAGTGGAATGTGGTGTTTTTTTTTTTTGTGGCTTTTCCTCACTGCCGCTGCTCCGTTAGACCTCGAGGTGAATCGAGCAACGGGGGTCATACCGAGCCTTGTTTGTGAAGCGGCGCTTCTCCCTCACCCCTGTCAGGCTCTCCACAGTCCGCCCTACCTGGTAGCCCCCCGCCTGCTGACAGGCTTGCTGGGCCACTGGTTTTCACAGTGTGGTTTCTGTGACCCAGTCAGACCTGGACAGTCAGAGAGAGACTGACAGAGGAGCTTTGGATTTGGAAGTAGACTCATGGAGCCAGCTCATTAAATGCAGGCCCCAGCAAGATTCAGATTTATTTGAACAGTTAGATAATGACACACAAATAAAAGCCGACTACTCAGATAATCAGTTGATAATTACATGAACGAGGGAGGTTTTGTTTTCACACATCTGTTTGTTGTTTGGTTTGTTTTTAAGCAAGATTCTGCAAAAACTACTGGACAGAGTAACGCGAAACTTGGTGGAAGACTGTGGCGTAGGTCAGGAAAGAAACCATCACATTTAGCTGCGGATCCAGGAATCTTTTATCACTTTCTATAACACCTTTTTTTTTACATATTCGCATACTTTCCCAGGGAATAATACATGGATATTGATGAAAAGTCAGGCATGCTAAGGGGTCTGAAATCTATGACTGTGTGTAGTTTGGTAAAGGGACTGTTGGGCCTTAGTGGAGATATAAACTGTACTGAGTGACATTCTACCTTTTTTATGTTTTTTTTTTTTAAACTTTCCTTCCTGCTGTTTATTGGTTGTAGCCTCTTAATTATCATTATTTACTGTTTCTTGCTGTTTTATGCCACGACAAACAGAATAACTCAGGGTTTTAAAGATGTTTCCTTGTGCCCTGGAACACTGTGGCCGGCTTTTGTTTTACAATTCTGTTTGATTTTAGACGATTAAAAGTCAATTGATCAACTAATTGAGCAAATAATCAGATTCATCTATTAGTTGATGCCAGAAATCTCTTTTTATCAACGTTGAAAATCTAACCTTGACATGTGAAGATGTTTTCTGAATGTTGTGACTTTTTCACAATTAAATCAAACTGTTTAATCATCGAATCTAAAAAATAAACAATCGATTAATCACTAATCAAAATAATCTGGAAATAGATTAATCCGTTATTCAGTTAGTCGCTTGTGGTAATGAATTATTTATCATAAATAGATAAAATGTAATTTTGGGCTCTGGGAACTTGTGATGGATATTTTCCTCTTTTTGATATTTTATAGACGGATAAGTGATTATTTAAAGATATTTGATATAATCTTCCGTTGCAGCCCAAAGTGAAAGTGCTGATTTGTACTGTAAGCAGCAATGTTTTTGTAATTTATAATTGCATGTGACCGTGGAGGGGTTCTCACGCTGGTGCTGTGTTTTTTATGTAAAGCAGTCGGGGCAGCCGTGTTACAGCCTCGCTCACGAGGGTTCAAATCTCTCCGTTCCACCATGTCATTGGGCAGAGCTGCCTGTCTCCACTCGCCTAATCCTCCGAAAACATCTTCCTCCATTTGCAGGCCCATACTTTATATTTCTGTTTATTGTTGGAGGATTTTTATATGGGAAATTGGGGACTTCGCTTCGTTAGTGCCTGAGCACTAAAGCACTTGAGACTGACAAACAAACAAACAGACAGCCCTAAAGATAACAAACCCTGTGGGCAGACATCATGATGGTCGGATAGGGAGCCAGAGGCACACATCTGATCACTCTGACCGTTCGCCCTGTCACGGAAGACTCTCCGTGATCCCTGGGACCGACGGAGAGGAGATGCTGACTCATTGTGGAACAACCCTGGACAGGGCCAGTGGTCGCAGCATCTGTTTTTCAATCCACTGATGCATTTATTTGAAACGTAATACGGCTGACACATATTATGGTCACTTTTTTGGCTATTGGCCACATCGCCCTCGCCACATCTGAGAGGCCTGAGGTGACGTGGGTGTGCGCGAACACTGTGGAGGATTGTTGAAGGCTCCACCCAGCCTGTGTGATCAGGCCAGTCATCTCAGGCTGGGTCATGTTTGGCCCGCTCTGTGCATTCAGAGGAGTCAGAGGGGATCTTTTGATGGAATTTGGTGTTTGTGTAATGTTGGGGAGCCCTGGGTGAAATGGTGTTAGTGGGGGGGCTGTTGTGAGTATAGCCAGCGTCGAGAGTGAGCCCCTGTGATGGGCGTCGGAGGGGGTTGTGGTTGATGAGCTGTCTAAATGGGTCCCTTTGTGCCCCCTAAACCCATCATCTCTTTCACACACACACACACACTTGCCAATCACTGCCATATGTGAGTTACCTTTGAGCTCAGGGCAGCGTATGATCCAAGGTATGAACGCCTTATTCATGAGTCATGTGGCAGCGTCTGTGTTGATATGGTGAGTCAGGTAAACAGATTCCTATCTGTGTTAAGATGCAGAGAGTTTGCTGAATTTCTTAAATCGATAGCTCACAGTGGTGACGTAGAGAGTGAGGTACAACAATGTTCCCTGACTTGAACCAGGGAAACTAATGACTAAGAGATTTGGATGATCATTCGTCATCAGACGTCATAAATAGTTTATCCAAAGCCTCAATTTACATGAGAGCTGAGCGATGTGGCCTAAAATGATATCCAAATGAAAATGTTCTTATCAATCGATATGGATCATCTTTACGATACATTTGTCATTATTTTTTCTGTTTAAAGTTGAAATGTTATGGTTTTAAACTCTTATGAGCAAAGAATGAAAAACAAATCTGAGGTAAATCAGTTACGTGTTATACCTCCTCCCTTTGTTTGCTGAATGTATAAATATTACATCGATATATTGCTATTGATGACAATTATATTGAGATAAACATTGATATTATTGCTCAGCCCTAATTTACATTAATGTGGAACCAGGATGAGCAGAAAATCTTCACAACGGAGGAACTGGAATCAGAAAGTGTTCAACGAATTAGTTTTCATCTATTGAATAATTTAATTATCAGGTCATCAAGTGTTTCAGTACAATCTGCGGATTAGATTCTTGATTTTGCACAATTCTGTTGTCCAAATTAATTATTTCCAACAAATTGTAATTAAGCAATTGCTAAATTAATTAAGCATGTGTGAGGAGCAACAGTGAAACATATTTAATTGCTATCAACATAATTATTATTTTCCATGTGATTTTCCATGTTATTTATTAGACAAATACTCTTACTAAATACATTTTCCGCAGAGTGTCAGAGCTGCTTCATATCATTCAACCTGTAGTAAAACAGTAAATCTGGCATCTGTTACTTTTATTGTCTCTTGACTTTAATTACTGGCAACACAAACTGAACTTTTTATGTGATATCCCAGCATGCGTCCAATTACATAAATGCTGTCTCCTGCAGGCTGGTTAACTGCAGCATGCAACACATTTTCTTTAGACACCTGTGAACACCGGCTAGGGGAGAAATATTTAATAATCACAATCTAGATTCTGTCTACGTTATGCTTTAGTCTCCATCCTTGTCATTGTCTCTCTGAATCCTGCAGCAGCTGAAAACTCTGACGTTCTCTGTGTCTGAATGATCTGATGTATCCTGAACTCTGTCTTCCCTCTTTTGTGAGAAAGAAACCCGTTGCTGCCATCTAGCCCAAACCGTCGAGCACAGCATTTTTTTGGGGGTGTTCTGTGGTATGTTAAAATGAAATGGTTTCGTATGACAAGAGGATTTGTTTCGAGCTTTAATGAAAAGTCCTTTGCTCCAGCACAGAGCCAAGGAAGGGTTGTCCCGCGTTAGCAGCGCTGCAAGAAGATCCCAAGCCTCAGACTTCCACGGCTACCACACAGATTAGAGCCAGCCCTGCTGTTTGTTAGTCAGCCTCCATGGAAAACAAACATGCCTTCTTAGCCCCATTACCAGAGAGAGAGAGAGGAGGAGAGAGGCTGGAGCTGGAGCTGGGGGGCTGGCAGCATCATGGTTGGAAGAGAATCGAGGATCAGGAAAGGGGCTATATCTGGTTCTGTGTTGTCATTGATTTAATTTAATCTGCAACAACATCCCTTGACACATGATGGACCAAAGTGGGGGGTATTTTATGGGGATCCTCTAATGCCCCCTAGAGGTTAAAACCTTTATCCGTCTTGTGGAAAATGCCGCCTCCCTCGCAAGTTTCCAGGTTTTACTTTTCTTTTGTTTTCCTCCTCGTGCTACTTTAGGGAAAAAGTCATTCACTGTTCGGCCCTGGCTTGTATAAAGTTATAGTTTCTATTACCTCGTTTGCAGGCTATTTGTGATTGTGCGTGACATGAGACTTGTGCAAGAGTGCCCATAGTTTCTGTGTGATTTGGTGTGTGTGTTTGTGCACGTGCGAGTGCGTGTGTGTGTGTGCGCGCATGCTGGTGTTATAGAGCAGGGTCTGGGCAGTGTTCCCGTGTCCATGCACAGCCCCCAGAGTAAAGTAAACACAGCGGCTCTTTTCTCATCCCAGCCGTCAGCAGGCTCTCCCCAGGCCCGCGCCAGAGACCACACACCCAGACCACACACGCACACACACACACACACACACACACACACACACACACATACATATATATATATACACACACACACACACACACACACACACACACACACACACACACACACACTGCCCAGACCTCTCCGCAGATCCTTCCACATACTAGCATACACACAGACCACACAACACCAGCTCGGGCCCCTCGCACGCAACCTAGCTGAGCTGTCATTCTGCCCAGTGTGTATGTGTTAGTGTGTGGGGGGGGGGGGGGGCAGGCTGGCTATCTGTGTGTTTGTGCACGTGTATTTCCAAGTGGATGACGGGGGGGGGAGAAACACTCCTGGAAGCAAAATGAGAATCATACAGAATAAAGAGCGCAGTCCTCTGCCCCTCGCCGCTCCCACTCTAAACATGTGGGATTGATGAGGATATACCAGGCTCTCGTTTAAGGCCTGTTAACCTCTTATCTCCCTCGTGTCAAACCCGTAGCCCCTCCGTTTCCTCTGACAAGCGCAGGGGCAGCAGCAGAAGCAGCAACATGAGGTAAATCCCGCTGGAGTTTTCTCGTTAACTCGGCGATGTCAGGGCGACGGAGGCGGCGCTGGGGGGGGGGAGAGGCTCTGTGGCAGAAAGGTTTCCCAGAAAGGTGGGAGCTTTCTAGGTCAATGCATGTGTTGCAGCCCCTCTGCAGCTCTGCATGCTCCCGTGCTCTTGTGTCAGGATTTTCCTCACATAAATCCCCACAATTTCAAACTTGTTCACGGACACTGAGGGAAAAAATTGGATATTTACTCAGTGCCGCAAGACAAATATTGGTGGGGCGTCGGTGTTTTCATGTGGTTAGTGCTGAAATATATTGACAGTAATTGTGGTAATTAATAAACCCAAAGTTTTGGCTCTTAATTTTACTCCAGCTTTTTTAGAATGAATACATTTAAGATGCCTTTTGACGATAGAGACCTTTTTTCCTTTTTATAATAACAGAATTGTATTTTAATGTGAATTTGTAATAGAACATTTTTAAGGCTACATTTCAACGTTATGCAAGTCAAAGTCCCAAACACAATATTTTGACACTGGTGTTTATTTGAGCTCACCGTGTCTAATGAGATGAGACACGGCGCCTCACAATGTGGACAATTGTGTTGAATGTCAGGATGCACCAGTGTCCTGTGGGCTTCGAGCTTAACGACTGGTTGTTTTCTTGGTTAATTGATTGAATTTAATTGTTTAGTCTATCGGATGTCAGAGCGTAGGGAACAATGTCCATCACAGTTTCCAGAGGTCACGTCTTCATCTCCTGTTTGGCCTGAACATCAGTCAAAAACTCCTAAACGCTCCAACGAGACAAAGAAACACGTAGAATCATCATCGTTAAGAAATTGAAACTTGTATTTACACAAAAAGAAAATACTCAGACGAATGGTGGATCGTCTAAATAGGTGCTGATGAATTTTCGGTGAATTCTTTCATCTCTGCTATGAATTTATAAAGGTTTATAAAGTTCACATCCATGCAAGATTAAGCATCGATTTCTAAAATGTTTTCTACTTAAATATAAGTAAATCAATATACTATATATATAACTAAATTAAAATGAACATAATACTGAACAAAATTAATATTTTATCATTATTGTGATGAGCATTTTTGACTCTTTTATGGACATAACCACTTATTTCCAAAACTCGTAGATTTGTGCTGATCCTGCTTCCTCAACTTTTTCTTATTCCAGACATTTTACATTTTTTCGACGTCGCACCGGTGTTGTTGAAACTTAAACCCCTGATATTTATAGATGAAAAAACACAAAACAATCACTAAGATTAAAAAAAACGGCCTCGTCCGAGAATAACTAATGATTATTCATGCTGATGCGTAACAGGAATAAAAGACTTGAGTTTGTTTTTCTAAAATCCTTGAATTTGACCACCTGCTCAGCTCATTTCAGTGCAGACGGACCGTCCCTGTTACCTGTGGTCGGCCTGGTGTCACTCATCAAGCTGTCAGCCAATCACAGGACAGGCACGGGAGCCTGACGGAAAACGCCCTGTTCCATCCAGATCTCCGGAGGGAAGCGAGAGAGAGGAGATGTAAATCTATACCGAGACGGATTTTTTGGTATTTAAAACCACAAATGCATCTTTTAAGAAGCACTATTTTATTATGTAATAATATATATATATATATCACATTAGAGGCCCTTGCCGGTTGCAGTCCTGTAGAACTCATTAGTGACTTTACAACTGTAAAGAGTTGCCATGAACTTGTTTCAGGTCTGGTGCGTGTGAACTCCTGCATTGTTTGTGGGGAATGTGTTTTGGCCGCGGAGCAGGAGGGCGGAAGCCTCGTTCAAGCTGCCGCAGAGACTCGGGATTGGTCGGCCTTTTCGGGACCTGGCAGTAATTTATTAGCAAACATCTGTGCTGCTGAAATACATCCTTTCATTTTTCTTTTTTTTTCCTCCTCCTCCTCCTCCTCTCATTTGGAATCGTTCCCTCTCGTCCTTTTACGCAGCCCTGACATGAACCAAGTTTCATGGTTGCTCCTTCTTTGGTACCATAAGCTGCACTGTATTGTGTGGGCTTATATGTAATGATGGGGTGGGGGGTTGGGGGCAAGGGGGGGGGCAAGGGGAGCAGGTTTATTTATTCTTCCCTGTGAGGTTTACATTCTTCCTTTCCTCTCTGCTCTCTGTCTGCTCCTTCATTCTTGGCTCCGGTCTCTATTTTTCCTATTATCTGAGAGATAACTGCTGGAATACATACATTGCTACGAGACCCGCGGGGGGGGGGGGGGGAGGGGATGGGAAATTAACACATAGCTGCCATATTCTGTTGGAATTTAATTTTCCCCGTGAGCTCTAATAGCCGGAGTATCTGGCTGCCGGTTAATTCAATAGAAGTCAGTGGAATTAAGAAAACAAATGAATATATTTATTTTTATTCATGAAAAGAGGGTTGTGGGTTCAGCAGCTACAGTTTCATGTTGATATAACTATGATATATTGTTTTTTTATCCTAAAGACCTGGAGGATATTGTATACTGAATACAAACTCCTCTACTACTTTATTACATCTTTGTAATTTATGTCAGCTTCTAGAGTTGTTAATAATGATTCTTTTACTATTTCTGATTCAAAATGTACTTATTGTTTTTTAAAAATTTTAAAAAGACGACAATTACACATTATTTTGTTATTGGAGCCCAAACTGATATATTACATTTCTTATGGAGCAACAGTCCATAATTAAAGGAAATACATTTTCAGTGATGCGAAGCAAAGACCAGCACGAATTCAGACCATCGGAAAATAAAAAGTGCTTTACTGTATAAATTATTTCCATAAATATTTTCAAAAATCTTAATTAATTTCCCCCCCCCCCCATATTAGTTTCCTGATTGCTTAATTCCTCGATCTCCTCTGTGTCTGTGAGTCGAAGTGTCAGTGCGTGCAGTCTGTTGATCTTTGTGTTACTCCCCATGTCCACTCACGTGCAGCTCCCCCCCTCTGCCTGTGATTCTCCCCGTGCAGGTGCAGATCGATCCGGTTCCCGTCCGCCTCAGGCCGCCATGTCTCGCGCCCGCCAGCCCCCGCTGGTCACCGGCATCTCGCCCAAAGAGGGCACCGCCTGGACCAAAGTCACCATCCGTGGAGAGAACCTCGGCACGGGCCCGGCTGACCTCATAGGTAACACAGTTATAACCACGTAGCTGACAACACACTCAGCTCTGTGCTCTGTCGTGGTAAAGGATTGTTCTATCTATGTTTATTTTATTATTTTCTGTTCAGACATTTTTAATGGAGGGAAAGGGAATCCTCCTTACTTCTCCTTAATCTTTTTTTAATTTGTATGCACATATAAATGAATATGTGAAGATAAATACACATTCGTAGATATTTTGTTTGGATGATCAACATTTATGTTGTGTAATAAAACATTTTTTGTTTTACAAAACAGGATTTTCTTTTGTTGATATGATAACTAACTAAACAGAACAGCTTATTCTTTCCCCCCTCTGAATACAAATGTCGTCATTTTGCACTACATACCTTTTTTTTTTACTTACAACTCAAATTTAATAAAGATATAAATCTTAATAACCTCAGTGAAAAACTGAGTCAGAAATTGTTTATTTTTATAATTTTGTTTTCCACATTTCAGTCGTGATTCACTTTTAATTTAAACGGGTTCAATGTTGTTAATGAAGGAAAAACAAGGTTTTAAAAAATTTGGTGAACACAAAGCAAAAGAAAAATCATTATTAACTGAAGTTCCTATTATTCCATTCCACAATTATAATTTGAGGTACATATTTTTTTTGTATTTATTGTTTGTAAGATATTATGATGTTTGAAATTAAAACATTTAAAATCACCAGCTTTGTGATATAAGCACATCAGCAGCTTTAATAGAAAAAAAGCTCAATTCAGAATTACCAAATAAAATATGTAGTTTTATGTAATTAAGTTGACCTTCTTCTGTAGTGTAGTATTCTGACATATCTTCATCACACAAAACACACATTTTTGTTTCTGCCTAGTTTGAGAAAGTCAAGAGCTTATCAACTTACATTAACGTGAAAGTATATTTTATTTCATGATTTTCAGGAGCCAGACAAATGGACCAACTCCATATTGTTCTCATTCTGTGTTTGAACGTCAAACTGTTTCTATGCAGATATTTTCCAATCCTTCCTCGACCCTACATTAGTGGAGGTGGGACTGAAGACCCGCACCCCGCTCTGTGCTTCACAAGCTGTGCTTTGACCAGTGATACAGGTCTATTTCTGACCATGGACGTCCCGGGGGGCCGGGGATTACATAATTAGACAAGCACAACTGTGAGAGGGATAAAGTTCGCAAACGGAGAGGCCAGTGGTGAACGAAGGCAGGAAATTGGGCTCTAATGAGCATATTATTCACACTTTTACGGGCTATTTGTTGATCAGCTCTCTCAAGCTTTTATAATGTTTGACTACACACACACACACACACACACACACACACACACACACACACACACACACACACACACACACACACACACACACACACACACACACACACACACACAAAGCTTCTGGATCCCTCAGTTAGTGTCTAAATTGTTTTCAAGAGGGTTTAAGAAGAGGACGACAGATGAACGGGGCCAAGTTCACATTGTGCCAGTAATAAGCCACTTAGCTCTGAAGTGACACACGTTAGCTTAGAGGAGCTGAGTGAGTGGGAGGAAGGTCACGGCCACCCACACCCACTGTGACCCCAACTTCCACTTTGACCCCTGGTGACAGTTCGACTAAACTTGCTGAAAGACGCCAATTCTGTCTGAGTGCGCACCGCTTGTTACAGATCGTCTGTGTGCGTGTCGGTGCTACACTTTGTTTATTTGTGCTGTCACAGTGCGTCTGTATCTCTCACCCCTTTCACCTTTTCCCCCCCCTCTCTCTTCCGTCTCAGGTCTGTCGATCTGCGGCCATAACTGCCTGCTGACAGCCGAGTGGATGTCAGCCAGCAAGATAGTGTGCCGCGTGGGCCCCGCCAAAGACGACAAGGGAGAGATCATCGTCACCACCAAGTCGGCAGGGCTCGGCACCTCCACCGTCTCGTTCAAGCTGTTCAGGCAAGAGCGGATCGGTAAGACACACGAGACAAAACCAACGAGGCAGAAGAAGATGCAAAAGGAAATAATTAAAAAGTGTCGGCCTCTAAAGGTTCCCTTGTATTTGACAAATAGCTCAAGAGTGTGACAATGATATCAAACTAAATTTGAGTGCAACTGGATTTTTTGTCAGAATAAAATTAACCGTCAGAATTGTTATTTGTTAAATACTTGACATATAATTTTCAGCACTCCTCCCAATGTTTTATTATAGTATTATAACATTTTTCTCAAAAGGCTTTATAATCTATATGACACTAACTTTAACTTTATTTGGATAAAATAAAAAACGAGGATCCTCAGGAATCAGGAAAGAGGAGCGATGAGGTAGCTCCTTACTCTGAAGCCTTTATATCAACAGAAACATAAATAATAAGACAAAAACACAAATACAAATAACTGCGGACAAGTAAACACAAGAAACAATAGAGAAACACATGGACCGAAGTGATTGAGGAAAGTTTTAACCAGAGATTGTATAATTCCATTATCACAAGATGTATTTGGATAAACACGTTTTCAGTCTTTTACTGATTACACCAGCATCAGTGTGTGTTTCCCTGGTAACGTGTGGTTTTATATACAACTTGCTTGTTACTATTTGCTGCATATGCAAATGCGTATGCAGTTATAGTGGCGACTGTGTTTCTCTGAATTGCTGGTGTACATTTTCAGCTTTTTTTTTTACTGAATTCAAAATCTAAATATTGAAGAACTGCAGCTCTCTGGGCTTCTGCAGATCCCTCCTCCAGGACCTCACAGAGCTGTTGTAGTTACAGGGCTGTGTGTTAGACGTAGACTCAGGCGGGGATAGGAACAAATATGAGGAAAGTTAATAACAATATCAAGTAATTCAAATGTTAGAAAAATGTACAGAGGCGTGAGTTCTTTCAGCACTTTGCTGAATGTCTTCCCCGCTCTCTCCGTCTTTCACACTAAACTCTGTCCCAGAAATATCTTTGGAAAAAAAATATAACACAATAAAATAGCAAATAAATGCTCAGTAAAAAAAGTTAGTGTCCAACCACAAGTGCCTCCTGCATAATATTGAATGTGCATGTTTGCATGTGTGCACTTTAAGAGGCACTGTGTATTTTGCCGCACATCTGGGATGTGTTGAGGAGTTCAGTGACGTGTGTCTCGTCTGTCCTGTCCTGCCCTGTCCCGCAGGTATCCTGGAGCAGTCCGCTGTGTGGGTGGATGAGATGAACTACTACGACATGAGGACCGACCGCAACAAAGGCATCTCCCCCCTCTCCCTGCGACCCAGCAATCCACTGGGCATCGACATAGACAAGTACAGACCGAGAACACGCCACCGTGAACACTCGCGCTCCACTCATTGAGTCATGGTTTACATCCCCAAACAGAAACAAACTGTCCCCATATGCCGGCGTTTGAAATATAATGCCAACCCAGCAGTGGCTGAACAGCCTCTAACCACCGCACACACAGGCAGTGGAAACAGAATAATTGTCTCTAAAGCAGAGGACGACGATAGAGAGGGATTAGGAAAGAGCTAAATCAGTGACCCACACACATGCACAAATACCGCCCGCACACCCACACGGCTGACAGGGAGAGCACAAGTTGTAATGTATAGTTTGCGTTGTCAGGTTCTGGCATTTCTGGGTTAGTGTTTGTTTGGCTTAGAGGGGCCGGGGGCAAGTGACCGCTCGTGACCAGAGACACGGCCCCCATAAACAGGCCGTACCATTCACCCACCGTCCGGGGTCACGCTGAGCATCCAGCACGGACACGCTTCACGTTCCTCTCTGACAGTAATACGTGAAGACACTACCTGTGCTCGGCTTTCAGCAGGGGGAGATGTTTTGGTTTGTGAAAGAGCATCTCTCCGTGGCCTGGTCTATCTTTGTGGTTGTGTACATCTCTGTGCAGTGACGTCAGCGGACGGTAATTCAGCTGCAGCTGTTTACGCCAGCTGCTTGTTAGCATCATACTTGGCCAAGTCATAAAGCAAGTGTTTAACAAGTGGAAACTGATCAATCGCTAAATTAAAACAGGGTGAACCACACAAAGTAGCTCCTACGTAGAGTGGAGCTGGAGCTGCTGAATACGGAGATCTGATTTGACCTGACATTGAAATACTGTCTAATGAGGGTATGAACTGGACATGTAATGTGTTGGCTCCAGCTACATCACTGAGGTACAACAACTGCAGTAATATGCAGTGTCTGTAAATACATACACAGGATACATTTCTCCATGTACGCACGTATGGTGAGGAAACACTAAAACCAGGTCATTCTAACCTTTGTCAGTAATGTATTGCTCGTTATAGACGAAGCTGCGATGACTTCAGTGTATGGAGCTGATTGCTGCACAGCAGATGTTTCCTAGCAAATGATTTACACGTGGATGTGGTCTTTCCTACCTCACACATTCCCTGTGTTTTAACACTAGTTTGCAACCAAAAGAGTTTAAATAAGGACTTCAGCAGAGTGTTGGATGTATGAATGAGCTGATGCAACCTGAGGACTGCAGAGGAATCAAGAGTTCCTTTGGAAACTTCAGGCAAGCTTTAGTCTCTACAAGGTATAATGCTGAAATTCTACAATAACACCTACTGAATATTGACCTTGAATAGTAATAAACAACATCTATCTTCTGCAATAACAGTGTTTCCCATTAATTATCTAGTCTGTGACCATAGAAAAAGTGATCTCCAACTTAGTTCTCTGCTCCGTTTCTGCAACGTATGTGTGCAGCGCTATTTGTGGCACAATTTGCTGCGTGCTCGCTCATGCACTTGTGTTACCGTGGTTGTGTACATGTTGTGTTGGATTCAGCTGCCGTTGTGCGTGCTTCTGCAAGTGCCAGGCAGTGAATTTTTACTCTTTAGTCTGTGCACTCGTAATCTGTTGCGTTGGAGAGTAACGTTTAAGTGCGAGCTTGTTCACTCCCACTACTGCCATTGATTGAATGGAATCTAGGGGAAACACTGTAGAACTCCGTAAGAGGCTGGTTTGTGATTCATTTATTGAATTAAGTGAATAATATTAGGAAGCGGGGGAGTTAAATACTGTACTGTCCCTGTGTTGGTTTTTCTACATGTGTGTGTGTGTGTGTGTGTGTAGCTGCAAAGTGGGTGGTGGTGGTGGTGGTGGTGGTGGTGGTGGTGGTGGGGGTTTGGTTTGTGTAGACCACGGGTCATTAGCAGAGATCAAGACTCCCTAATGAGTCCTGGGTCCTCCAGGGGCACCCAGGCGTCACACACTGCACTTCCCACGCCAAGCTCCCCCAGCCTGGCCACTTCTTGGCTGCACACTGCCCCCTGCTGGGAATGATGTGGCCGACATCAAATCAGAAAAATCTACCCTCACAGTTCACACAGTTACTTTGCTGAGCTCCACTCAATTACAGTCTGTCATTAATACATTTATTACATTTATAATTTGATTTTGTTTATTTGTCTTTTTTTTCTCAGGGGCAAAATCCCTCAGAGTGACATGGAGATGACGTTCCCAGGAATGAGTGGAGACTTCACCAGTGAGAACTTCTCTGCCACCTGGTACCTCATGGAAAACCATTCAGGATCCAGGTGGGTCCCACAGATTACCACGAATTTCAAGCTATCATAACTCATAACTACTTAAAAAGAGGTGGAGCTGCTTAATGTGTATTTGGTCTGGACAGTTGAGGATTAATCAATAAGGAAACATAATGGTTGTATTGAGCTCTGTAAACTGGGGGATGTCAAGGGCTAAAAATAAGATGAAAAATAAAAACACTCGCAGAATATTGTAACTTTGAGGTCACACTTTCTCTACTGGATCTAAACGTGGTCAGTGGATCCTTCTCCGAGCAGTGAGGCTTGTAGAGGAGGAGGCAGCCCTGAGTCCAGTTGACTGTCATGTCAGGGCAGAGGAGAGTTATTTTGGACTCTCCTGGCTTCCTCTCCCCCTGCGTAGCCTTCCAGTAACCCAGACCCCAGGATCCAGCATGACCAGGGGCCTCTGTTTGGACCTTGCTGGGTGGCTGTTTCTTCCTGCGGAGGAAACCTCACTCAAGACTCTGAGACACAGACACACACACCCACACTGAGCCACAGATGTGTGTGTGTGTGTGTGTGTGTGTGTGTGTGTGTGTGTCCAGAAATCATGTTTCTCTGCTCAGACGTGAGATACTTGCTGCACACGAGTTGTGTAGTTAATAACAACAACTCTGCGTTAAAGTTGGTCTTTCAAGGTACTCGAGGCTGATTTACATAAATAAAACAAACCAAGGACATAAATTAATAGTTGAAATGTTAGCTGGGATAATGAAAACTATTAATTGAAAGTCTTTGTGAACAGGTGTGTTTTATAGAGTTTATAAAGTGAGCAGGATGGTGCAAGATTTCAAAATAATAAGTTGTTCTCTGTTTTCTTATTACTGTAAATTTAATACAGGGTTTCTGCAGGGTTTAGATTCAATAATCTGAGGCCTAAAAATCTCTTAAATATGTTAAAATTTTATGTATTAGGTCTTAAATATGTTAACCTTCATTTATGTACTTCTGTTGCGCTTTAAAATAGTTTTTTGGCGTAGTTTGTAATGTCTTTGTTCTAGTTCTTTCTCAATGACAGATACTAGCACGCTGTAGTAAAACTACAAACACGACCAACGGGAACTGATAAACTGTAAATCGTAAATACACAGCATCGATCTTAACTTCTCTGTGGGAAACACTTCGGACTCCTACTGTCTCCGTCTATAGTTTGAGAGATAACCTGGTGTTTCCAAGGTTATTCTCTACTTCACCTTATCTTCAATTATGGGGGAGTGTAAGTAACTCTTGGAATCCGATATTACTTCATATCTGTTGTACTTTACATAGGTCTTAAGTTTAATTCATTATGGTCTTTAAAAGTCTGACATTTAACTTGTCCAAACCTGCAGAAACCCTGTAATATATGTAGGTGTTTTCACACTGTTTATCTGCAGACCTCACCTTGGCCTCAGGGAAAAGGGAAAAACCATCGTACTGGAAACAGAAAATGAAAGAAACCAATCAGCAGTTGCAGAATTAACGTCTTGCAAAAAATCTTGTTCTTGTTGTTTTCCCCAGTTTCGAGCACTTGAAGTCTGCAGCCAGTAACCTGAAGAAGCAGGCCACTAAGAAGAACGAGGGGAGCCTGGCCTATGTGAAGGGCGGCCTCAGTACGTTCTTCGAGGCCCAGGACGCTCTAGCAGGTGAGAGGGATTAACACGTTGGTTTTTTTTGTCCGCTGTGGAGTCGCACCAAATGGTCTATAAATCATCACTCTTCGTCTCCGCTCAGAAAGGAGCTCTTGATTTTTGGAAAGTGTGCAAACGTGCGTCTTGGCATTTTTTCTTTCCCCCTTTCCCACATGTGGTTTAGCAGCGGTTGATTAAAGGGGCTCATTAGGACGCCGTGTGAAAAGCCTGCACTTCGTACCACTGTTACACCGGCCAACCACAACACGGCTAATTCACCTTCATCAAAATGAGATCAGCTCTCACCTGTCACACACGTCTCCCCCTGGACGTGGACACGCAAACACACACACACACAGACACACACACTCTCTCTGTGGCGTTCTGACGCCAGAAAGAACTCAAGGTAGCGGAGACTGACTGCTGTCGCTCTGCCAGGTACCTCGAGTCAATTGTTCGCTTCATCATTCATACTTTTGTCTGTTTACTCTCTGCTCCCGCCGTAGCCGCTCAGTTACTTCCGCGTACTATTTATACGTACACGTTTCTGCCCCCATCATTATTATTATTGCTTTCCGTATGTTTGCGCCCTGGCCGGGACAGAGGCGATGTTTTCATTGTTAGCAGCTGAATCTAAATAAACGGAGCAGCCCAACACAATGCAGGCCAGAGTATTAGGCCTGATAGTGCCGATAACAGACCCAATATGACCAATGGGAACAATGCACAGTCATTCTCACGTTCACACTGAGCGTGCCTACTGTGTGCCCACTGCCCCAATGGGAAATGTATGTTCAGTCTCCACAGCCGGAGGAAACGGTGCAACATGAGTGGACTCAAGTGACCTCTGATCCCCGAGGTTGTAGTGATGCTTTATGACTTGTCTCTGGAAATATTGTCAATTTCTGCCACAAGACGGGATTGAAATGCTGTTTTGTCTCAGACCCCCCCCCCCCCCCGGTGTGACAGCCTCCTGCTGCTCCACAGGCTCCACCCCCTCACCTGAATGTGTGATTCACATTTTGATGTTGTTGTGAAATGGTTCTGACCTGAACACGCTCCTGCTGCGTTCTGCATGTGAACGACAAACTCTGAAAACAGATTTTGTTATTGCTCCAAAAATTAAAAGTATTTCTCAGAAATGTGATCTGAGAATTTTCCCGAAAATGAAGGCTGTCGTTTCTTTGTCTCCTTTTGATGTTTGTTAACGTGTTGACAATAACAACTTCAAAAACATGATGACGCTGCGGATGTGACTCCTTGTGCAACCTCGTGCAAAATGACCAAAACTTAATCAAACACATCTTTTTGAATAAGTGTTTTCAAGTGTGTCAACCAGACATTTCTCCACGGTTCATCTTTTTGGTCCCGGTCGTAATGTCTGACATTTTCAACACTTTCCACTCGTTCACTGATAATTTACGGGATCAATTATAGAAAGTAATTATAGAAAGCTTTTACTGATTCTACTCATAAATTTACATAAAATAACTTGTTAGCTCATTTATAGTTAGGCTCCAAATGGCCTAAATGCAACTCTGCTTCAGGATGAAGGGACATTTGTATAAACTAAATAACATTACAGCAGGAGCTCACTTTCTCCAGAATATCTGCTTCTGAAATATCATACACCTCCAACTTAATCAAATTTCATTCCCACAAAAAAACCCATTGTCTCACACTTGGACCAGCAAATTGATTTAAAAGTCCAGGACTTATTACAGCACTACGACTTCCTTTTTTGGCCAAGTCCTGGCTCTCAGTCATACAAAATCAAGTGGTGGCCCAGAGTGGATCGCTCAAATGGAGATATTCTGTGTCGTGGGTACGGTCGGCCAAACCGACATACCAGCCGGCACGCTGCGAGCAGCCAGTCCGCTCCAGGCAGCTCTGCAACAGCTCACTGCCAGGCCTGGTTAGTGCAGCTGTTTGAGCGACTGTGAATCCTTTCTTTGTCTCTCAGCAGCGTTTGGCAGTTCTCTGTTGTCCGGAGTCCGTCCAAATGAGCCTCACCTGAGATGGAGCCGTGAAGACTTGAAGGAAATTAACATGGCGCTTGTGTGTTTTCCTTGTTCCTTGTTAGAGGCTGCTGCAGCGCTTACAGCCTCCTCAGTCATCATCAGGACATTCACGTCTCCTCTCCTGTTTATTTTCACTTCTGCTCGCATGTGAGATTTTTATTGATGACTTTAATAGATGTCTGGGAGTTATTTTTGATGCAAGTGCACTGCTGCTGGCAAAGGGGGAAACACGGAAGAGAGGCCAAATCTGGAGAGAAATGAGGCGGAGAGAAATTATTTAGAACTCTGACTTTAATATCCGTGGGGTTTCTCTCCCTCCTTCCCTTTTTCTTGTCCCCCACTAATTGCCTCTTAATTGCTCTCCATTATAACTAACCGTCTTCAACAGAAAAACAAAGTCTCATGTCTATATTTGGTGAACTATGAACTCAATGCCTAAGCACACAGTTTAGACTTTTTGCTTTTGAACATCACACATATTGCTCATTACTGTGCGGTTTGGGTCAGTGAGCTGATGTTGGCGTTTGGCAGCACTGGAAGCAGCAGCCAGCTTTTCAGTTCGGTTTTATTCTTAGGTTTTCAAGCAGAAGTGTCTGATCAAGTTGCAGATCCTCACGAGATTTGCATGGTGAAAGGAAAGAGCTGGACCTGGATCAGTGTCCAGCTCTTTCATTAATTTAATTTGATGTCGGTCAGAGTATTTATCCAAACGACACTGGTACCACATGTGTTTTTCAGATTTGGACAGAGGATCCATCCAAACCACTGGATCAGTAAAAGTTGATATTGACATTATTGAGCAGATCTGTTACTGACCAGAATGATCAATCCATATGAAATACTATGTCTTTGTCAATTACATTATACATTTCAATGTTTCTGATTATTATTATTAAGTCACAGATCATCATTATCGATGTAAATCATTGTCTTATGTTACTTTGCATAAATATCATATACCTACTTTAAATTAGGGGCAAGAGAGACCATAAGTATGGGATTGAGAAATTGTATTGGCAGAAATTCTGCTGATATTTTGGAATTGATATTATGAGAAAAATATCAGATTATGTATTAGAGTGTGGAGACCTGACTTGACTGTCTTCTCTCTGACTGGGACGAGTTGGGACAGAAAGTTTTCATCACTGCGAGTGCGTCCCCCCCCCCCCCCCCCAAGACACGCTGACTTGTCTTTTACTTCAACAAAATAATAGTTAATGAATAATAATACGCTTTTTGTATTTGTGTGTCTGCTTGCGGATTATATTTAACTCAGAGAATTGATGCAACTTCCTGATCTTAAACCTTTTTTATCTGAAAATTGGAAGTATGGTCCAAATGGGCCTTGGATTTATTTTATCAAATAATATTTTGTCAAGCGCCTCAATTTTTTTTCTGACGTTTCATGGCTTTTATGAAGTCTTTTACTTAGCATCTTTTACTTACTGAACTGGCCGATTTTTTTGTTTGCTTCTCTCCAGAAGTTATCTATGTTTTTGTAGTGAGGAACCCACCGGTTCTGTAATAACTCCGTGTGAACCTCCACCGGCCGCTGAAAGAAATGGAAAGTTTCTGGCCTTGGCGTCTGCTTGGTTGTGGAGCCTCGGTGACCAGTGGAGTCCTGCTCCTGTGACGGAGACACTCGGGCTGATGGACAGGCTGACAGTCTGTCAGGGAGTCCGGAGTTGTTGCGACTGAAATGTTGAAATTTGAGGTTTTTCATTGTTGTGTGAAAAGGAAGTCTCCCAGCGATGCAGGAAACGGAACGGCTACCGTGTTCCAAAAATGCCAGATTCCCAGGACCTATTCCCTGAGCCCCCCCCCCCCCCCCCCGCCCCAGCAGGAGTCAAAACATCTCCAGCTTTAGAATCCAGGGACACTGTATTTTTATTCTTATTCATTTTTTTTTTTCCTCAATGGTTCCAGGAAGTGAAGCGGGAGCTGCAGCTCTTCCTCAGGTCCTCGGAGCGCGTGTTATCCGGACCCTGACGTGATGTTTAGGTTAACCGTGACGTCATCGTCCCCTCAGTGTGTGACAGACGCAGAGGACACACAGCTGGCAACAGGGCGGGGGTGGGGGGGGGGGGGGGGTGTGGAGATGTGAAGCAGACCTGCAGTGTGTGTTTCACTCTTCCTGTATGTTCAGCCCTATCAATCCTCTCCTCTCTCGTATACACTCCCACGTCTACGTGCTTTTGTCCGAACCTGCATCTGGCCACATTCTCTGCTGGTCCAGAGCTCCACGAAAGGGCCGGCGACGTCTGCACTGATTAGGCAATGGCATGTTTGAACAGCGTGTTGTAGGAATACCTCGGCCTCTGCCTTGAGGCTTCTGTCTGTCAGAACGGACCCACATATTTATTTACAGAACTCTCCCCCCCTTCGCTTTGCCTCCCGCTCCCTCCGCTCCCTCCGAACTCCGCCAGCAGTCAGTGTTTGTAGTGGAACAACTGTGAGAGAGGAGAAGTTAGAGGATCGTTATCCTTTTTTTTTTTTTCTCTTTCACGCGTTCTTGTCTCGTAGCTTCATTCTTGAGATGTCTTCTCGTTGCATATTTGAGTCTCTCCACAAGTATGCATGAGAAGGTCGTCTAAACCTTCTCCACCCCTCTTCCACTTTGTCAATAAACCCTCGCTGCAGCTCTCAGCACCCAGCTGCCCACTGCTGCACACCATTTATTTATTCACTGGGATAGCCACACCGCTCGTTCTCCGTCTTTCTCTCTCTCGGTTTTCTCCCCTCATTCCCACTTTTCAAATGCCCCGTCCCGCGTAAAGCTCATCATGCTAAGTGATGGATTGAAGCCATCAGAGAGTTCCTCCCTCCTCCTCCTCCTCCTCCTCCTCCTCCCTCCTCCTCCTCCTCCTCTATGCAGCAGTCATGTTTGGCGTCCAGACGTCCAGCTCCGCTCTCCCTCATGTTGTTTTTCACAAAGTTGCAAGATTTTAGATTGTCGGTACCTCCAGGTCAAAGGGTTCCAAATGTCCCAAGACCACCAAACTGTGATATTAATTGCTTCGGTGAGGTGAATTGATCCAGTACAGCCACCGCTGGGACAGGGACAGAACCTCTGTTGCGTGGGAACAGGCTCAAGGGCGGGTGGAGGGGGTTCAACCACAGCGTTCAGTGGGTGGAGAACCGCTGGGGTTATCTCCCATCTACCACTGAGTGAGAGCCTGTTTATTGTTTTACCTTCGGCTCCTAATTGAAAATGTTCCTGTGTCTGGGGATCACACGTTGGTGCAGGGACCCTTAAATTGTGTTCCACATTTCTCACGTTCATTTATTGTTTCTCTTAATTTTATTTCAGCGATCCACCAGCGACTGGAGTCCGATGGCACAGAGAGGGTCGAGGGATCAATGACCCAACGACTGGAAAACATCCTCAACAGTAAGTGTCTTTTCATCACGGTTGTTGTTTTTTATGCATTTACCTCCTGATGCAAGTGGACAGATCTTGGTTTTTGGGAAATTTCCCTCAAAACACATCCTTTGAGCACATAAGAATGAATTATCTTTACCTTTGGTAGTTTAACCTGTAGAATGAGAGAGTCGGTTTTCAGGAAACTCTCACAACAAACTTTTATTCAAAAACACGACCCCTTCCAATCCTTTTTTTATTTCAGAAACTTTGTCTTCTTGCAGTTTTCATTCATTTCTTCCAAACATGGGCCTAGATACACTAGATACAGTCAGACAAGTCATTAGTTCAAAGTACTTCACAGATCTGTTCACCCCCACAACCCAGTGTGTCAAACACACAGCACTAAGTCACTAACTTTAAATAATAAGAATGTTATCATCATGAAAACTCAGGTTCAAGAGGGAAAAATGTGAAATATTCCTCTGTTCGCTCTGATGTTGTTCCTCCTTCGGACTTTCTGTTTTTGGGGGGAGGGGTTTTGTTTTGATTAGACGAACTTGGTTTTTTTTTTCCTGTGACACGGCACATGGGGGGCCACCCACGAAGCCAGCCAGTTGAGCAGAGGTTCCTCCGAGCGCTCTGATTAAGAGATAGTCGTCACTTTCTCCTCAGCCATTCGGCCTCTGCTCCTGCTCCTCTCGCCGTCAGTTAACACGCAGAGCAGGAGGAAAACCAGAGATCGACAGTAAGAGGGAAATGTGGTGTCGGCATTTATTTATATAGTATCCCAGTCTCTTAATTTTCTCCTGGCTCTTTCGCCCTCACTCACTCTTCCTCTCTCTCCGTCTCTTTTCTCTCGTAGGAGCGAGTGATACAGCCGATACTCTTTTCCAGGAGGTCTTGGGGAGGAAGGACAAGGCTGACTCCACACGCAATGCACTCAACGTGCTGCAGCGTTTCAAGTTTCTCTTCAACTTGCCACTCAACATAGAACGCAATATCCAAAAGGTAGAATTCAAACACACATCGGCCAGCTGTGTGATATAAAGCAAACTCGAGTGTAAAGAGATATAAGGTCATTCACCAGGAGAGGAAATCTCTCATTGCTCCGAGTGATGGAGGTTATAAAAATCTATTCTTCACTTCCCTGATTGGTCTGGTTATTTCTGATGCCTTTGTTTTCATCCTGGCGATAATGAAACCAATCTTCAGTTCGTTTTGCCGTCATAACAGGACATTGTTGCCTAAAAATAGACAAGGCAACAGAGAAAAATGTTTTTACTGTACATTGCACAAAGTCCTGTGGCTTGCTGCTGCCTGGATCCTTAAAAAACGTGTAATCATGAATCTAATGGCTCCATGAAGAAGCTTCTGAAACCACCAGCATGTGAAACCTCACGTCACCGAGCAGAGCTGCATTCTATAGCTGTAGAGGTCTGATAGCAACTATTAGAGATATAATTCCTCATCAAAATCTTTTTTTAAAACAACTAGACCCATGTGATATATTATTGTTGACTCACATTATTTAAAATGTTTCCAACAATGTTCAAACCAGTGTTATTAATAGTTGTGGCTGTAGATTTTGGGATATTCACGTCAGTCCGTGGAATTAAACTTCAAACTTGTAAATATTTTCCTTACCATTGTTTATGTGTTGACAGTTTTTGTCATGATTTGTAATACAGTGTTAACATTAAAATGTATTAAAAAAAACATTTCTTTCACAGATAGATAAACACAAAGGTCGTTGAGCACAATACTTCAATTTGTTATTTCAAAGTTTAAATGTATTTGTATTCACATATCTGTCTCTCCAGTATGTACAGTGTATTTGATCTGAGCTTGGCTTTGATCCAGAGGGAGGAGCCAGAGAAGCTTGAATACACAGCGTGTCATGATTGATAAGTTCAAAATAAACCGAAGTGACTTTCTGTCTTTGCAGGGAGATTATGACGTGGTGATCAATGACTATGAAAAAGCCAAATCTCTGTTTGACAACGCTGAGGTCCCTGTTTTCAAAAAAGGTAACAGATATATATTCTGTTGATTCTATCCTTCCAGCTTTGTCAATACGGGTTTCCATCATTGTGAATATGATTGTTTTTAATGTAATTCTCCTGTGTGTAGTTTACGCTGAAGTGGAGACGAGGATCTGCTCTCTGAGAAGTCTCTTGTTGGAGAAGCTGTTGCAGACGCCGTCGACGTTGCACGACCAGAAGCGATACATCAGGTCTCTGTACATTTTCATAACCCTGCGACAGTTATTTCAAATCAAATGTCAGTCCTCATGTTGTGGTCTTTACACGTCTCTCACACAGATTCGTAAAAAAAAAAAAAGCCTAATTCCCTGCACATCTTGCCTTCATCTTTGCTGGTAACACAATCCTCATGAGTGTGCACCATCTGTAGACATCAAATATAAAGTCATGTCATTTCTCCTCCACTCCCTTTGGTCTCTCTGATGTGTCTGTGTCATTGTTACCAGAACTTCACTCTCCGTCTGCTTTCCTCTCAAGGCCTCTCACTTTTCTGCGAATGCTCACCAACCCACTCAGCTCTCCGTTGCCCCACTCTCTTGTTTCTGTTTATATTTTTCTCTCTCCTTTGCCCCTCTCTCTCTCTCTCTCTCTCTCTCTCTCTCTCTCTCTTTCTCTCTCTCTTTTTTCTCCTCCCTCCCTCCCTCCCTCCATCTGTCCATTCATACTTGTGGTCTCTCCCGATTTATTTTTGTTAAGACCGACCTGTCAGGATCACAGAGACCAGTTCTCAACCGCACGGCAACATCTTTCATCCTGCTGCATTAGGCACGGCTCTGAACGCCCACTCAGCTCCTGTTTACTCTTGCCGTGGATGGTGGGAGCTGTGTGTGTGTGTCTGTGTCTGTGTCTGTGTGTGTGTGTGTGTGTGTGTGTGTGTGCGTGTTTTGTGTGAGTCTCCCTCAGACTTTTTGTAAGATGCCACCTAATGAGAAACAAACGAGTGGCTGGGTCAAAGGATGAGAGTGGAGGGAGCCAGGCCACAGTTTAAAGTGACTCATCTGAGATCAAGCAGGTCACTGAGTGATGTTCAGGACACAAACAACATTTTCTACTTTTTTTTTTTTTTTTTGAATTTAGACATGTTCTCTGCTTCTAAATTTACCACCTGACAATAATCATTATTTGTGTCTTTTTGCTACTTTGCCTGAAAACGTGACCGATTTTTTGGTGATTACACATATTTCAAATTATTCAGATTAATACACGTTGTTGAAACATATCGTAATGATTTTCTGACCAATATTTGTTTTTATACAGAAACCATAATCCAGGATGTGGTTATTCAAGAAAGTAGAAAAATCCCCCTTGTGCCACAGATACTGTTTTATGCTACGTCCACTGGAGGGCGCCACATTTAGACATTTTCAAATATGCATTAGTTTTAAAGGGATTTTATAGGTAGAAAACCAGTGTGATAGTATTTTTTCGTAACTTTGCTTTTGAAGTCCGTCTTCTTTGGTACCTTAAACTGTTGCTTTATGGACGCTGGAGGCCTTAATGTGATACCCATGACCCCTGAATGCACTCAAAGTCTGAGCACCGAAACGTGGTAAATTAGAATCCAGTCATATCGGCCACTGGGAATCACTGTTGAGTCTTTTCAGCCAAATTAGCTCTGGTTCTCGACCTGATACTGGTGCCATCAAGCGAACCTGCTCACCATCCTACCAGCTCAGAGCGAAACCATTGCAATCAATGATTCATCCTCCACAGAGGGCGCTGCACAAAACACTGGAAGCAAACAGGAGAAGAAAGATGGCAGGTCACGCTGATTACCTGTGGGATACTTTTATTTATAAGACAAGATGAATGAAGAATAAGGTAAAGAAAATAAAGAAGAATATTACGTGCAACACAAATCCTCTTTCTCCAACTGGTGTTTTCTTTTAATTTGAAGTGTTTTGGATGCACAAACTGGAACCAGTCCATTCCATGTTGGTGGAAAATGGGTTTGAATGGTGTGACCGTCACCAGGTCTTAACCGTAGACTGTGTGTAAAGATAGACGACATGAAGACTCCCCAAAAGAAGCCACAACTTCCCCTAGAACAGATGTGTAGTTTGCTTTTTTCTTTGAATCTAAAGTTTTCCCTCCTGCGTGTAGGTACCTGTCCGACCTGCACGCCCCTGGTGACCCGGCGTGGCAGTGCATCTACGCTCAGCACAAGTGGATCCTGCAGCTGATGCAAAACTGCAGGGACGAGTTTATCAGTGGCCAGAGAGGTGAGAAACACGCACACAGACACACACGCACACACGCACGTCTGAGCTGGGTCGCTTTACACACAAAGTGAAAAGCCCCTATTTAGCATTTTGAATCAAGGGGCTGGGGGATGTCATGTGAGTCTGAAGGTGGCTGAGGAAAGCGAGAGCCAGCTGCCTGTCCGTCCTACCAGCTCTCTGCCTGCATTCCCCCCCCCCCCCCCTCTCCGTCACCACCCGCCCCTGCCTGTTCGACTCGAGGCCCGCGTGTTTATTTTTTCATGAATATATGAATAAGATGAAAGTGGGGGAACGCTGGCTTTGGGTTTGGGTTTCAGGGCTTGACATGTTACTGCACACACAAACTCACACGCAGCTTCACAGATGGATTGGAACAATTAACCCCAATTAAGCTGTTCCTCTGTTAAATCAGCCAGCAGAAAAATGTGGATGTGAAACCGTCCGCTCAGGAAGAACAGCGATTCGCCAACCACACTCGCACACACACACCCATACTTGCTGAAAAGCACCCACACAAATACATTGTGAGTGGGTGGCTGCTTCACATAGTGCAGCTGGAACATAAACATGTCTAATGCTAAGGGTAACAGTGGTTTCCGGGGCTCGGGCTTGATGGATCTGGGGGTCGGTTCAACTCCCCGCCTCTCCGCAGTTAAATATCAGCTTGATTATCATGTCAGGGATGGCCCCCTCTCACTGCACACATGCATTCCTCAGCAGAGCAACATGTGGCAGGGAGTGAATCTGAAGTCACACGTGCATCACATGGAGCTCAGCTATTCTGAAAAGTCTAGGTTTCTCGGCAAATCTTATTTGGCGCAACCAGCCTGTTTGGTACGGTTCCTTCTTTAAACATTTGCAAAGCTGAATGTTTAAACCTGTATTTTTGACGTCCTTTTTCGCAGTAGTTTCACGGTTTGTCGCTGCCAAGCAACTGTTGAATACTGGAATAATTAGCAACCATTGGCAGGAGTGGGTTTTGTTCACATGCGTCCTCCTTTAGGTCATGGAGTTATTAAGAACTGACGCCGTCTTCCAAGGTCGAACCTCCTTCACTCATTCCAATGGAAAGTTCTCCCCGGACTTATTATTGGCTTTTTATTGGGTCAGTTGCTCCGGACATTTTCTGGAACTTTCTCCTGCCAGCCCCCTAGAAAATGTCCGAGCGAGCCCGTGTAAGAATGTGGGAATATGCACAGCGAGCGAGGGGGACGTAGATCCAGAAAGGTGCACCCTCTGTCATTTCAACTGTTTGTGATTTCTGCAAACAGCTGCCTCCTGTCCCCTCTGCTGTCTCTTCCCCTCACACACACCTGGTAGCTGTTTACCATCTTCACAGCTCACCTCTCGCCTCGGAACGAAACCCGTGCCCCTCTGAAACATCCCTCCACCCAGGCAGCCCCTTGAACAGCCACGATCATAAAACCACATCCACTGCATCCCCCCCCCGACCCCCCCCCGACCCCACTCTTCCTCCTTCCCCCCCCTTACTGGTACCTCACAGTCAGCTCCTCTGCCGGCGGCCTCCTCTTCCTCCTCGTATCACATTTACCCACTCGGTTTATCCATTTGCCATCTTTTATGCTATTGTCAGCATCACACATGGCAGGGATCGCTCCTCCGCGACAGATCAGCCGTGTCTGCAGTAACTCAGATCGTTTTCTCTGTCTCTTGTGTTTTCCCAGTCATGAACATGAGACCAGAGGCCGTTCTGGTGTCGGTATGATTCCATTAATTAGCCCGTAAAATTGCCTCAAACGTGAAATGGAACCATCCATCTTTGTTGGAACAAAAGCCCGACACCATAGTTTTCTCGTGAGGAAGCATAGCATTGCAAGTTGCTTCCGTATGTCCAAACACACTCATCGTGCCCCGGCGCTGAAATCTGACTCTGCCCGATTCAATTATAAACTGCGGTTCTTTTATTTCCTGAACGGTGCGTCTTCTGCCAATGTCAATACAATTAGTGGGAAATTTTGTTCACAGGAAAATAGGTTTGTCAGAGAAACATTACAGGGATTCTAGTGTTAGTGTGATTTACTGGGAAACAGGCGGTTGTGATTTCAGGATCAGTCAGGAACCCTCCAGGAGAAACGTGTTAATTATTACACTTGAGTTAGGGTGTTAATCAGATGTGTGTATCAGTGGAGGGGTAAGTTCGTGTTGTAGAATTCTTTGGCTTTGCAAGTTTCTCACCGACCACGAGTCAGTCTCAGCTGATCCGACCTGCAGACGAGCCTCAGACCTGATGAGGAAGTGAGCAGAGGTCTCACACTGTCTTCAACACACACACACACACACACACACACACACAGAGGTTCCTACATTTCAACCTTAAAACTTAGAACAGAAGAGTTTGAACAGCTCTGAATGCTGCACATGCAAACTCACACCTTAAACACACACACACCTCACACACACACACACACACACACACCTCACACACACACACACACACCGACACACACACCGACACACACAGTCTTATGCATTCTGAAGAGTCCGGGGGTTCAGCCGACACCTGGATCAACAGCAGCTCTCATCCCTGTAAAAAGAGAGGAAAACATCACAGGAAAAGACCACACAGCTCCACATGGGCTATTTGTGTGTGTGCGTGTGTGTGCGCGTGTGTGTGTGCATGTGTGTATCTGTGATGTGAAAGAGCTTCGTCTGTTTACAGATAATCTGACTCAGTTGAGAATTTCCTTGCATTTTCTCCAGTGGAGGGCTGTGTTGTGTGCACGGCGGTCTGCACCACAGTCGCTCGCTCCTCCGCTCGGGGATTTCTCGCTCAGCCTCTACCTTCATTCTGTGACTCACCAGCACACGTTTGTCTGTGTGTGTCAGACACATGTTTTGGAAATGTGGCAGCCGGTCCCTCTTCTAGGGCAGATACGCTACACGTAGGCGTATTGCAGCACAAGCTTGTTTCATTATCACCGTTCGAAGGTTTGATCCCCTCACGGCACCGCGGCGTTTCACTTTCATTTCTATATGTTAAGGTTCACACTTTCTTCTGATATCATCAAGTCATCGTCTCGCAGATTCATTTTACTGAAGTTATCTCTCGGGGGGAGGGGGGAGGGGGGGGGTTGCTGGTCGCAGAATGACTCTCTCGTTGGTGGCTGTAGTGCAGCTCCCTGTCGCCATCTAGGGGACACGTGGAGCAGAAGTAACTGAGCCCAGTGCGGTTGATGTAAACCCACTTCACCCCAGCGCTCGCAAAGCCCACAGCTCTGTTTCCTCACCCTGGAAACAACAGGACATTCTCTCAGCTGTGGGCCGCGGCAGAGACGGATCAGAACACAAATAAAGAAAGGCAGAGAGGGGCGAGCGAGGATTGTTTGGTGTGAAAGCCTGCTGAGCTTATTGAGGAATGTGGAATTATGAAAATGGCTTATTTGATTATTCGATATCGTATGTGTTTTTTTTTGTTTTTTTTTTCATTTCTCATCTCCTGCTCCCTCCCCCCTTCTCCTCCTGTCCGCCAGTGGGTGTTGGACTTCTGGACCTGGAGGGGGATTCCCGCCCGCTGGCGCTCGGCCGGCTCGGCCACACCGCGTCTTTGAAGAGAGGGGGCAGCCTGCGAACGCCACGACCCAGCAGTGAGCAACACAACACTGCACACAACCTCCCACTCTGTCTGTGTGAGGGAGGGGGTTCCCTGTCTGAGCTCGACTCGGTGTATATGTGTTTGTTTGTGTGTGTAACACTTTCTTGCTTTAGGGGAATCAAGAGTAGAGTGGAAGGAAGTCGCAGTGCACCTCCTCACATCACTCAGTGCAGTGACAACACAAACAAAACATATCTCCAGCCTCCTTCTGCCTGGAAGTTAAATGTTCTGCCCTGTGATTCTTTGAATTACAGATATTTTTAAGGTAGTGGGATGTGCTAGTTTGCCCATGCAGTGCCCCATCACCTCTGTAGAGATGGAGATTGTGGAGATTGTGTACTATGTGTGTGTGTCTCTGTTCCAGCCTGGCGCTCCGAAACACCTCAGCAGGTGCAGTTTGTTGAGAAGCTGTCGGACGTGGTGATTGGTCAGCTGCCGAACTTCTGGAAGCTCTGGATCTCTTATGTCAATGGGAGTCTGTTTAGTGAGGTGAAGACCTGGGTTCCCTGTGTAGTGAGAGGACAGTACTACATACAGCACACTTACATTATCAGGTCAAATGAAGGTTTCTCACTTTCCTCAAGTGGAATTTCTTTCCAAGTTTCTTCTATATTCCAAAATAATTGAAGTGAATAAAGTTGTCCAATCTCACACCTGATGAAATGTGACACCAAGCTTATTGCAAGAGTCTTTACTAGTTTATAAAGAAAACATTTATCACCGTCTCAAGCCCATGTGGTCTAAATAGCTAAGAATAGCATCTGAACACCCATTGGTCTTAAAATGAGGTGAGGTCAGGTGCATTGTTGAGGTGGTAGAAAACTAAACAACAGAAATCTGAATTATTTCACTGTTATTTTATGGGGATCATATCTCTGCATTTGGACATAAACTTAGATTGTTAAAATACAAATAAATAAGTGCATCACATGAATAAGTCAGTGACAGAATATGTTTGTTTAAGAAATCTCATTTGTCAACTCTGACAAGAATAATAAAATGTTTTTTATCAAGTTGTTCTACATAATAGAAGTATATTGATTTTACATCATTGGGGCCACACACAAGAACATCCTGGGATTATTTGTGATGGTCTTTCTTAATGCTGTGCTTGATTGATGTAAATATACGTCTCTGTGGTTCTGTTAAGAATATTTACACAAAACACCTACAGTTTTATTTCTCTAGGTTTTAAATATAAATGATGAACAGCAACATTATTTCCATTTTTCTGCAGACTGGAGAGAAATCTGGGCAGGTGGAAAAGTCCAAGAAGAACGCCAGACAGAGACAGAATGACTTTAAAGTGAGTGGCTCTATGACTCCCTCGTTTACTGTACAAATCTAAAAAGATGAACCCTATTGAAAGTGTGTTTGTTTGTACGCTCCGTGTTTTACAGAAAATGATTGAGGAGGTCACCAATCGGCTGGTGAAGCTTATCCGAGGGGCTCTCCTCCCCACCACCCTGCCGCAGGGGGAGCTGAACCTCTACGGAGGCTGGGAGAACAAGACGGATCTCACTGGAGCCTGGCTCACACAAATCATTCACACCGTCAGGTTCTCACTCTCATTGTTTTAATATTTAAGCAGTTTTGAAATGTTAACACGCAGGAATTCAGCGACTGACCCCTCTCTCCCTTCTCTCTCCCTCTGATCCACGTTTCCCTCTGGTGTCTGTCACCCAGGAGTTGTCATGACGCTCTGTCTGCGATGGAGATCCCAAACGATCTGCTGCAGGTGATCCAGGATCTGCTGCTGGAGCTGAGAGTCCACTGCCTCATGGTGTCTCTGCTGCACACAACAGAAGGTGAGGACACTAATGAACGTCAGGTTTTAAATTAGCTTTATCGGAAAATAGCAAGATTTGTAAAATGACAGTGAAGTGTCCCCGGTACCCAAATCTTTTTTTTTGACAATTTTGGAACAACATGTAAAAAGTAAAGTGCACATACACAAGGTGGTTTTGGATTTATAAATGTGCTGTTGTTGTTACACTGGCGAGACAGTGCAGCTATTGTATCGTCTGCACAAAGCTGCAAATAAGGCCTTTGGGGACGGAAGTGAAACAAAAGTATATCAAAGCTCTGTCATTCTGAAATTCTAATCCTCTCAGTTATGTCATTTAGGACTTGTTCGATTCAAACTGCATTAAGGCAAAAGAAAATGTCATTAGAAAACTGAAAATAACTTCGTGGGAGGAGCTGTATGTAGAACTTCTTCTAAGAATATTCTCTCTGCAGTAAGTGATGATGATAACGGGAAGAATTACATTTAAAAAAAGATTCCATTCCAACAGAAACACCGACTCTCATGGACCCAGCGAGTTTTTGAACGTGTTGTTTCTTTGCACAAACCGAGGACAGACAGTAAAGATCCACTTACCTTAGACACACATTGTCCCTTTTTCTAAGTGGTGGTCAGTTTCCTCAACTGCCTCCTTCACCTCATATAACTTTTTAAGGTATTAATAGACAAAGTGTTATGAGACTAACTCCAGACATGCTCGGTTTCATTTGTGGTTAGGTTTGGTCATTTTGAGAAGAGTGACTGGTTTTCACTCAACTTTCCCCCACATTCACATCAAATTGTGGTCTGAGCAGAAATAGTTAGATTTTATATCATGTTGTGGTTTTTCCCGCAGAGACTCAAACTTTGTTTTGTCTCTATTTCCACTCGTATCGACCTTGTTTGAACTGTGGAGAGTTTTGAATTGATCACGTTATCAATTCATATTTGTGCCTTTTCCCGACTCTTAGACGTGAAGCGTCTCGCTGAGAAGGAGGACTGGGTTGTGGATAACGAGGGAATCACCAGCTTGGTGAGGATGTTGTTGCATCAAGCTTTACTTTACGTCTCTTCGTGAAAAATGTCCGTCACATACTCCTGCACATTTTCCCTGATTCTTTTTCGTCTCAGCAAGAGGAAAAAAAACTGTCTTTTGTCATTATAGTATTGTGTTAACATGTTTTTAACCTGTGTTGATGCGTCTGGTCTCTTCTGCAGCCGTCTCAGTTTGAACAGTGCACGGTCCTGATGCTGCAGTCGCTCAGAGAGCCGCTGGAAGTCAAACCAGGAGAGATCAATGTAAGACAATCACCTGAAATCACAGCAATGCAATCGAACCTGAAGAAGAGGTTTGATCATCTCAACCACGACGGACTTTGTCTTCTCTAAATGAAGAGCTTTGTATTTTTAGGTTTTATATGTATTTTTATTTGAATTTACTGCAAATATTTAGGACGGGCCAAGAAGGTCAAATCAGAACTAAGTCAAATTAAATCAAATCAGATAATCAGCTTCCAAAACACAGATAATTCTTCAATCATTAATTCTTTAATCATGAATCTTGATCAGGGCAGCAAACCCATTTATTTAGTTTATTTAAATTAAATATAAACAGCCCTGATTGTGGTTTTACCTGTTGTTCCTGCACGCCCACAATAAACATAAAATATAAATCTTTCCTACAAGATTGAACTCTAACAAAGAAAGGATTCAGGATTAATCCACATTATTAACATGTTTCAGACAAATAACTTCATTCTTCCTCACTTGAAACCTGATTGAAACAAGACATGAAATAACACATACGACTGCCTCTGATTTTAAACAACCTGAACACATAAAATATTCAGGCAAAGCCTTTTTTCTGATGCATGAAGATGTGTCTCACTGTCTTTTCTGCAGGTGTTGCAGTTGGACCAGGTCCAGGATCAGGTCACAGAGCTCAGTGTGAGCATCATGAAGGTACGATCCGTCAGCCTGCAGCCGGAATTAATAATCTTCTGTCATCATCGACACCAGATACCAGGAAACACAACCACATTTATTTGATTTTCAAACCTTAAGTCCAGAAGTCTGGGCTCCTGGAACTCATCAAACCAACAATCGACCTGATGCTTTAGCTTTTGATCTAATGTTTCAAGGGTTATCCCATAATTCTGTCACGATATTAATGTTTTCTGTCCCATTTTACATAAAATATAAGGTTCACAATGTTTGAACTACGTTTTTCCACAAAAGACAAAACACAGTGAATAGAAGACAGAAGAATAGAAGCTATATATTTAAAATACTGAAAGACTGAGTGAGTTCATCGAGTAGAAGGTTTGAGTTTCTCCACAACGAGCCTGACGACCGTGTCTCCATGTTCAACTCAGGTTTTCATCAACTGCTTGGACCAGCTGAGCACAAAGACAGACGGAGACATCGATGCATCTCAGTAAGTTTTCATTGACCCTTTGTTCACATTTATAACTGTGTTTGATTTTAAATACAAGTTAAAATCCCCCCCCCCCCACCGTGTGCGCAGCAACATCGCAGTGGACCTGTCCTCTCCAGATCGGTTTACCGCCGTTCAAGAGGGCTTCTGTCCAACATCTGTAAGCATCATGTTGTCTTTTTTATTATTTCCTTTCTACTGTTTGGGGTTAATTCACCTGAAAACCCACATTTGGCGGCTGCGTCACCGGAGCGTGGGTTTCTCTCCTTCACACAAATCGACAAACGTGTCTCACTCATCCAAACCACGAAATGTTATCAGGCTGTTTCCTGGTTGTGGACAAGAAGCAGATACGTCCTCATTTCCTGTAACTTGTTTGAGGTGTTAGCGGAGGGGGTGAAGCAGCGGGGGACGAGGAGGAGGAAGAGCAGGGTGTAGAGAGCTTGTGGTGAAGGGAAATGGAGCAAGGTGCAGATGGGGTTTCCCCTGCCCTAAATATGTGAAGTCGGGGCGAGGGAGACAGACTCGACTGAGTGCAGCTGACCACAGTTAAGACGGGAGTCACTTGAGTTTTTCAAACTATGAACCAACAAAAACAACTGAGGCCCGGCTTCTCTTGGACTGTGTGACCTCAGCCCACTGAAGTCTCCGATCTCATGTGTGTGAAAAACAAGCTCCTGCCACTGACGACACGATCTGTGACGGACAGGTCTGGATTCGTGGAGGGCAACGTTTAAAAATAAAGAAATTCAGAACAGTAGAACACAATCTTCTGAAATGAAATGGAAGGGAGGAGATTTGGGGAAATTTCTTATATTTTAGAAAAGTGAGGATATTGTCGGAGCAGGGCATTTTTGCAAAGTGAGAAGATTTTAGGATAGTGAGGATGATTTAGACAAGTAGCACCTTTTAGGAATGCAAGAACATTTTTCCATTTTTCAGGATATGTCAGGTCAGTAAGTAAAGTTACGTTACATTTAGAAAGTGAGGACAGGTTTAGAAATGCAGGTTTACATTCTTTGGAAAGTGGGCAGATGTTGTGTTGTCCCCACATGTCGCTTTAGGGCTCAGGATCGAATAAGGTTTAGACGTCCATGTGGTCATTGGGAATGTGACCTGGGAATGCATTATGTATATAAATGCATATGTATAAATAAATGTTTTTGAATGTGTGTGTGTGTGTGTGTGTGTGTGTGTGTGTAGGAGCAGCGCCTGCTGATCATCCTCAGTAACTGTCAGTACCTGGAGAGACGCACCTTCCTGAACCTGGCCGATCACTTCGAGAAACACGGCTTTACGGGGACGGAGAAAATCACACGGGTCAGTTTTGGGCCGGTTTTACATCTACAGTTGTGTTTCTGAATAAGAGCTTTATATAAAGAGAGAGAGAGAGAGAGAGAGAGAGAGAGAGTCATCGGCTCTGTCTGTCGCTGCTGATGAGAAGTACGAGTGTTGTCATTAAGAACAAAGGAGATCCCTCGTTCTGATTGTCCCTCACTCACTTCTGAGCAGAGATATGACTACTTTCTTTTAAAGAAACACACTTAAAGGTCAACGTCTTGAAAGCTCGGTTCCTCACCTCGTTTGTCTCCTTCACACAAACGCACTCACACAACTGCCCACAATGACTAATGGTTGAATCACAATGCAAAGAAGTGTTCTGTTGGTTTTATAGTCAAAACCGGTGAATCATTTTCTGTGAAGAATTGGTTTGGACGTCTTCTGTTGTTCAGTGGGTATTTACTAATATGATAACTTGATGTTAATGAATATTTACATCAATGTAAACAAGAAAAATAAGAATTCCCACATCATGCGCCCATCTACAACTCTCCCACTGTGTGATGCATCTGTCGTATTACACCTTTATTAAAATACTATGAACCTGAAAACGAACCACCAACATACATGTCCTTCTAAAGTATTAGTTTGATTGTACAATGAGTACAAGTACACACACACACACACACACACACACACACACACACACACACACACACACACACACACACACACACACACACACACACATTGATTATTCATTTCTGTTGATGGGTAGTTTCATATAGTTCCAGCTGCTTTGACTTACAAATGACAGTGAGAAGGTTTTATTCATGTGTGTCCTTGTCTGTTAATGCGTTTTGTCGTGGTTCCCTGCTCAGGTGAGTGTGGACGCTGTGCGAGAGCTGGACAGGAAGCTGTTCGAAGCCTACATTGAGCGACGGGCCGACCCGATCGCTGGCTCCCTGGAGCCCGGCATCTGCGCTGGATACTTTGACTGGAGAGACTGTCAAACACCTACAGGTACGAAACCACGCTGGAAGCACGCGTGGTGCAAAATGAAGGCGTGAAACCGTCTGTAACGTAGACTGTGAATAAAGATGGACGACGTGTCGATGCTTCCTCCCAAGATTCAGACACCGAGCCTAAATATCTCGGAGGTTAACGCTGCCGTCTTGCGCCGACGACGTAATTTGGAGCGTGAGTCTGCAGAGTAGTGATCGTAGTGTTGAGTTGTGGTATCGAGGTCCTGCTGATACACACGTTTAACCAGTCTGGAGTCAGTCTCAGCTGTTCATCAGGATGTTTCACTACGTTTTCATATCATCGAATGACAAAATGAAAATAAGTGCTCGAATGTAGATACGTACTTTTTGGTCTAGACCACTAACATGGAGGAGGCAGCGTCTATTGTGCTTCAAAACACGTTGGCTTCACTCTTAAAGAGCCGTCATGTCGTTCATCTGCGTCCACGGTCTGTTCACCTCGTGGTTTCTCGGTGATATAACCTGGGATGTCAGGCGAAGACAACCAAGGGAAATCACCCGCGGCAACCGCCACCCGACCCCGTTAATGTCGTGAATCAGCCCCCGACAGTCCTGTGGGACGGGGGCGCGACACGTGCGGTTTGAAGTGTGTTGTTGCGTTTGGTATTTGTCATGTGTAAAGTACGGCTCTTTGATGGTTTACTGTAAACACCACAGAGATCATTAAATCAGTCCCCGGTCTAAAGGTCCTCTCACGGCCTTTGTGTGTGTGTGTGTGTGTAGCTGTGGGTGTGCAGCGTTGTGTGTTTGTGCTTCACCAGATCTAAACCCTGCAGGTGAAACTTAAATGTGTATATGTGGTTTACCTTTGCACAGGATGTGAAGCAGCGTGTTAGAGAGTGTGTGAGAGTGTGTGAGAGCGTCGACAGGCAGCAGGTTATCACTCTGCTACTACTCAGTGGTGATAGGAAGCTGCTCTGGTCGGTTCCTGCCGTCGTGTGAGTTTGCGTGTGACTTTGTGTCTTCGGCCTGTTTGTGAAAGAGGAACATTTTGGACTCTTAACCACAGTTCTAGGATCTGATACTTTCACTGGTTGCACTCTTTGTTCAGGACCCCTGTAAAGTGTGTGGGTGCTGCAGAGCGTCAGAAATCCACTTTCAATAGCTTTGAGAGTTTGATAATTGTTTGATTTCCCGGTCGAACATTAACTATAATCTGAACAGAAGCTCCTCCTCCTCCTCCTCCTCCTCCTCCTCCTCCTCCTCACAGCTCAGAATGGAGTTGTCTTGTCTGCAATGAACAAGATACAGCTCGGTCTTTAAAGGTCTCACAGTTAATCATCTGAATCTTGGGTTTACGATGCTTGTTTAGCAAATTGAATAAAGATTATGTTTTCGAGTGTACTGATCGAGCACCAGAGTGGGCACAGCCCAGTAGTGATCACTTGTGCGGTTTCCACTGTGCTAGAATTTTGTCGCCATTTTCTATGCAGGAAAAACCCTACGGGGTGAGGGGGTGGTACGATTGACGGTAAATCGCCCAACCGTGGTGATATGTTGCTTAATCACCGCGGTTACAGCCCAAAGTTATGCGATAAAACATGAACACACAAGTGTAAATCTTTACAAAGGCAGCGTGCTTCAAACCGGCCACGCCCATTTTGACCTTGAAAAAACCACTGAACTTAAAAGGATGTGACGTGGGCCAAGAAATAACTTATTCAACATTTCCCAAAGAATAACTCCTGGATCTGATATATTTAGAGATCTGATATCGATAAGTGAATTTATGGGGACTTTAGGGTTTTAGGGTTCATCTCCTCAAACACATTCACATCCCTGCTACCTGACTTCATCTTCTCAGTCCAGGTCCAGTGTGTGTGATCAGCTGATGCAGATGTTTCAGATGCTACCGATGCTTTAACTCCATATCTTACATCCTTGGAAGAAGAAGAAGGAGAATCTGTGTGTTATCGTCGTTTCCCTGGATTCTGATCAGTGTCCTGTGTCTGTTCCTCCCTCAGGTGTCAGGAACTACCTGAAGGAAGCTCTGGTGAACATCATCACGGTGCACGCTGAGGTACGAGCGCCCCTCAAGCCTCCTTCCGCCAAAACGCTCTTCACTCTGTGTCCTTGTCGTTTCATCAGCAGTTTTTCTTCCGTCTCAGGTCTTCACGGTCTCCAAGGATCTGGTTCCTCGGGTTATATCGAAGATTGTTGAGTCAGTTGCGGACGAGATGAGTCGTCTTATGCAATGCGTGTCCTTGTTCAGTAAAAACGGAGCCCTGCAGGTACACATTGACACAAACCTATTGTAGATCCGAGTCATAGTAGGACCTTGACTCATAAGTCGACCCAACACAGTCGTTGGGGTTTTACCCATTTCTGATAACGTCATATTTTACTGCTGACAGTTGACGAGGTTCAATGGATTTCATTTGCTCTGTTGCACCTTTTGATCCTCAAACACCCCCCCCCCCCCCCCCATCCTCCTCAGGCTCGTCTTGAGATCTGCACTCTGAGAGACGCCATCGTTGGGTACCTCAACTCTGAGAGCAAGTGGGTTCAACACACAGACACACAATCACACACACACACAGTGCTGAGCTCACATACGTGTGTGTATGATTTATGCTCATGAATGTGACAGACATAAATCTTAGCAGTCGCACATCCCTCACTACAATCCCTATTTATGTTACTTGGTGGGTTTTGGAAAGGAAGTGAAAGTAATCTGGTTCTGCTGTGTGCATGCACTGGGGTGTGTGTGTGTGTGTGTGTGTTGTGTGTGTGTGTGTGTTTTTGTGTGTGTGTTGTGTGTGTGCATACATGTTTGTGCTCATGTCTGGATGCACATTTATTCTGAACTGTATTTCTGCCCTTTTTCTAAGCAAACTTGTAACTGAGCATCTTTTCTTCAGCCAAAGCTTCAATCTGGCTTTAGACGCCCTGCCGCAGCTACAGAGCGGAGCCGATACGAAGTAAGTCTCACACTGGTCCATGTAATAATGATCATATTAAACCGAACCTTGTTTATAAAGCACCTTACGAGGAGCATATCAAGTTCAATTGACGAGTTGAAGGCAAACAAAAGCAGTTTGAAAACCACACAGAGTGAAAACAAGTCAGAGCAGTTTCTGGACAGTTTCTGGACAAAGAGCTCGTCAGTCATATTCGCTCAAGGTGGTTTTTCCAAACGTTTCTGGGGCCCTGACAGAAAAGACCTGGTCTCACTGATCCTCAGCCGGGACTGTGAATGGAGAGCAGGACCTAAAGATCTGAGATATACGCAGGTTGAGTCCAGAATGAGCCTTAAAATTCAACAATAAAAATCTTCAAATCAGTTCTAAAATGTCCCCGAGGCCGATGAAGAGACTCTAACGCTGTTCCTGACTGTGAACTTCTGATGTTTTCTTCATGATGTACAGTTTACTCTCCAGTGATTCCTGCATGTTCCTCCTCCTCAGGCTTCTGGAGCAGCTGATGGACAAGTTCACGAGCAGCATGCAGCTGCAGCTCACCTGCTTCCACCCGTCGTCTGTGCAGCCTGTGAAGAGATGAACCGCCTCTTATCTGAATCATCGAATGAACGTCTCTCTTATCACCGTGTTCACTCATCTCCTCTCTTCTCAGAATCACTTTCTGCTTCACCTGATTGAACCCTAATGTTTAAACTTATTACTAATTTCACTGTTACTGTGCCGGACAGTCCCAGATGAGCTGGTTATGCTAATGACGCTAATGTGCCGTGTTTGACAGTCGGGACCACCGTCTGAGCTCGGAGGTGAACGTCTGTCCCGGACATTCAAAGAAGCCGTTGAAGCTTTGTCCTGTGACATTTCAGCCGCCCAATAAAGTGAAACAACTTCATGTTAAAACGTTGTAATTACGTTTGTTTCTTATGATTTATATGACCCTTACTGCAGCGAGCAATCCAGAGGTTTCAGCTTCAGTTGATCTTTGACCGATTAGCTCCAAAAGTGAATCATCTGCAGAAACACGCCCCAAGTGATACTCCCACCAAGTTGGGTCAAAATCCCATCATGCATTGTTGAGTTGTTTTTAACACACACACACACACACACACACACACACACACACACACACACACACACACACACACACACACACACACACACACACACACACACATACACCCACACACACACACACAGTTTTCTTTGGAACCATTTTGCATTTGTGCACATTCATCTGTGGAGCTCCAGCTCTCTGGTTCACTCAGGCTGTCTGGCCTCATGTCGGCGTCTGTGGGTGGAGGATGTGACCTCAGGGTGTGAACAGGGCGTGTGCAGGGCGTGTGCAGGGCGTGTGCAGGGCGGGGGGGGGCTGCAGGCCGTTGGTCAGGGCAGCGAACGGAAGACGCTGCAGGTGAATCCCAGATGAAAGTGTCATGATGGTCACAAAGTGAGATGTGTGGTTAAGGTCGAACTAGAGTCGCTCAGGCGGAGGAGACGCCCACGGCTCACACGAGAGACGAGGGTTTATCTGAGGACAGTGTGCACGGGGTGTCGTCCTGTTGTTGACACAGACAATCTGAGACTTTTCACGATCGAGCTCCAGATCAGGTTTCTTCAGACTTTCTGTTGTTGTGTGCGTCGCTCTGGGGGAAAGCCACGCGGCGCCGACAGGAGCTGTTTTGATTCTCTGTGTTCTAAACTTAGCTCTCACTCCTCCCACGGATTCATTCACAAAACAAGTTCAAAGCCCCAAACTCCACCCGCTCTCAGTTTACAGTAACAGAGCTGAGAGGGAGTTTTCTAAAAATCCTCATTGAACCTTTATTCACCAGAACTTGTGTTCCATCACAGACGTGATGACAAAGAGAAGAACATCCTCTGTGATCTAATTTCTGTGTTAGTGAGCAACCGAGAGAACGAAGAACTCTGTCACATCTCAGAACCTGTGACCTGTGAAGATTCTCTGCGTTTCACCCAGATGTTGTCGAGCAGCTGGACAGAGATTCAGAAACTGTTTTTACTCTGGAGATTTGTGTCATTTGACTCAGTCCAATTTCACTTTTCTTTCTCAAATGTGAAAAAAAGATGTTTGCCCTCGAGGTGACACCTGAAAAACTGGAGTTTCATGATGATCTGCTATAATTTGATGTTTAAGGGAACTGGACTTTAAACACTTGACTCTGTGCACATGAACGACTTGAGACCACGACCTGCACGACTGAGAAACTTCACGTATATTAGTTTATTAGTATTCTGCGTCACCTTCCCTGTCCCACACGGGATCAGGACTTTTCACAAAACATCAACTCCATCAGTTGAAACTACAATATACGTCAATAAATTTTGTCAATATTTGTGTCCACGTGATTCACGATGGCTTTGGAAATACTCGGTTATTGTTTTTCTTCAGAATAATGTCAGTGATATTTGTATATTTTTCTAATAATCTTCACGTCTCAGTTCTTTCTGTCGGTGTCACTCTCCTGGAGAAGAGGAAATCATTCATATTGACTTTCCAATATATGATTTTGTGTTTTTAAAAAGGTTCCAGTTTCCAAGGTCTCGAACAGGAAGAAATATTTCATTTGTTTTATATAACATAACATAAATGAATCATCTTTGAGTTTCTGTGAGGAACCACTGATCACACTGGGACCGGAAATAAAAGTTTCTATGAACAAACTTCATAACGTTTGTCTCGTTCAGGACATTATTTCACATATTTGTCTCAAATTTATCTATTTTACCTTTTTAAACATCAACTTTTTCTTCAATTTAATCCCAGGACTTGTTTTCTTACATTTTGTCCACTTGTGTTTTAATCAGTAATAAAGATCATCACTCAGCTCTAACGTTCTGTTAACATCTGTCTGCAGGTCAGTGGTTTTCAGAGAAAACTCCTCGAGTGATCTTATCTTTTATCGTCTTCTGGTGAATTACTTCTCATCAGCGACACGTGTGTTTGTGGCTTTTCTGTTGTTGTGATTGTTTTTCCATGGAAGTGGAAACGAGACTCTGATCTATGAGCAGAAACCAGGAAGCCTCTTTCTCCTCAGCGCGGAAAGTGTCGACCGACCTCTTCCTCTCGCCGGCTCCCCTTGTGACGTCATCACGGTGTTTGTGATAAAGAGTTGTTTGATTAACCAGCTTCATCCTGCAGCTGACGCACACTTCCTGCTCTCACACACACACGCACGCACACACACACACACACACACACACACACACTGACGTTATGAACACAGGTCGTCACTCTTTGCTCCATTTGGTTGAAATGTGAACTTTCATTAAAACCTCAACGGGTTCACCTCAGATCAGATCTCGTGTGAGATGCTGAAAATCAAGTGTTTGAGTTTCTCTCAGAAACAACCAGGCACATACATTTTCTACATGGTGGTGATAGTGTCTCAGCAGAAAAATGTAAATTATTATAATAAGTATATTAATTACCAGAGTTTATCTCTAATATTCAGCAGAAAACTTTAAAAAAAATGTGAAGAACTCTAAACAGAGTTCGGTGGATTTGTTACAGCCGCAGCTCTTCGGGTTCAGGAAGCAGAGGATCATGGGTAATATCCTGATCATGATGTAGTTCTCTACATGAAAACCACTTTATCGAGTCAATCACCACGTGTGGCTGCAGGGGGCGCTGGTGCAGTTACATGCTGATGCTTTAACATGTTGAATCTCACGAGGAATAAATTAACAAACTACTAAATCAACATGAAGATTTTCAAAAACAAAAAAACGTCTGTAAAACACAGATAGTTTTTTTACGCTTCGGTTTTAAATCAAAACTCTCGGCAAGAAGGTGAATAATAATTTGTTTTATTTAAAGGCACAAAATGTAACATACAGTTATTTTTTATTTACAATCACCTGAGCTGTCATTTCTGTTTTGTTTAAAAAATTATAAAAGAAATAAATGGTCGCACAAAAATACAGAAAAAGAGACACACACACACACACGCACGCACACACACACACACACACACACACACACACACACACACACACACACACTCACACGCACACACACACACACACACACACACACACACGCACTCACACACACACACACACACACACACACATCTGTCTGGGTCAAACAGTAACTGTCACTAAATGTCCATCATCCTCATGTGTCAAACTGTCCAGGTTCGTCCTCTCGTCTCTTTCGATTCACTCGTTGCGTCGTCCGGATGTCTCTCCCCGGAGACGTTCACTCCTGCAGGCTGCTGCTGCTGCTGCTGCTGTGGTGGTGATGGTGCGTGACGCGCTGGAAGTCCTCCGAGCTGTTGAAGTGGTCCGAGACCCCCGGGAGGTCGTAGCTGCGGTAGTAGTGGCCGCCCGTCTGCTGGGCGTAGTACAGGAGCTGCCTGGCGAACAGCGGCTCCACTGCAGGACAAACACAGACAGACGGGTCAGTGGATTGGCTCCAGTTTGTGAAACACGATGTGTAACTTCGGCCTCTAGGGGGGTCTCTCGATCAAAAGTATGACAAAAGGCCGATCGTGTGGTGAAGCAGCGAGGGATCATGGGAGTTGTTGTCTGGAGGTGTGGATCATGTGATAAAGTTTTGTTCACGTTACGCAGGAAACAGCAACGAATCATCGTGATCCATAACGTGACCAATACAATAATGGAAAACTGGCTAAATGTCCTTTGTCCTTTGTCCTTTGTCCCGTTACCTTGAATAAAACGGGGGATTTCTCTGGGTTTGAACTTTGTTGGAAACATTTTGGACACTGAGGATCATCGGTGATGTCGTCAAATGAAGAATTTGGGGATATTCTATCTTTAAAAAGTGAAAGTGGGTTTTACAAGTAAGAAAGCCTGTAAGAGCAGCGCGTCATAGATTTAAATCCACTTCCTCTCTTGATCGCGACCCAAAGGTCCATTTAGTTTCTCTTTCCACACCTTTCAGCTGTGAATCACTGTTCTAACAGATCAGTCTGATTCCCCCTCTTCGTGTTCACTCAGATGTGGACGACGACTGAATCTGGAAATGTTTCTCGCTTCAGCTTCCTGCCGAATTCGTTTTAATCTGATCACTGATTTCACCTCCCAGGAAACGTTCCGTCCCACTGAGCCGCAGGAGGAATAAAAGTTGTGTTGTATTTCCTCACCTGGACGCTGAGCGTGCGTCTCTGTCTCTGCGGGTCCAGACACTCGTCTCCGAAGCTCAGCAGCACCTGCAGGCGAGGCAGCGGTCGACCGTGGAGCCCGAAGCTCTGCAGCTCTGCTCGGAGGGGAACACACCAGAGTTTGACACGTGAAGTCAAACTGAACGTTTCTGATTCAAATGATTTCAGAAGAAGTTTATTTGAAGTGCGCGACCTTTGGGCTGATTCGTCTGGAAAGTCCAGGTCACATCATGCAAATACAATTATCTGTCAGGCAGCTGGAGCCGAGTGGGAGGAGATGATGTGTCTGAGACATGTGACTGTGACAACATCAATTTCTCCTCTAAACTTTTCTATCTGAGCTGTTCAGGGCTGTCGGGGGGGTTATTTGTGTTAGTCCTGGTGTTCGATGACATTCATCCGAAGAGTTTTACAGAAACTGAGCTGTCAAATTTCCCCAAAGACACAACAGAGATTTGACTTTTTTATTCTCACTCCCTGTTAGAGTCTCTTCCTCTTAATGTGGATTAATGAGATGTTCCACTTGTTCTGAAGCTGGTTCCAGAATCACCACAGATTCTTCTGCAGCACTTTAATAAACTATAATAAACTGTAACTATATAATAAACTATATTTAACACATTTACCAGTTTCTCGTGTTGCGGCTTTAGACCTAGAGTCAGCCCAACCCAACAGTTCCCTTATGAAACCACATTTAAGTTCCCTAGATCCAGGTTTCTATTTGGATCTGCACCACATTGTTCAAAATCTAAATATCAGTCGTCTAAACATTTAGTTTATCAAGATTATTCTATTATAAGTCACATGACGAGTTTTTAACATCTTTTTAATTTGAAGCTTTGGTGTTTTTGGTTGTGGACAGTTGATCAGACACAGAGATATTTGAAGAAGTTCACTTTGGTTGTTCTCCAGTGATTAAAGGACAGAGAGTTTAATCGATGTCCCCGGCGGCTGCAGCTCGTCCCCGTCTCACCTGTGAGGTAGTCCTGGCTGTGCAGGAGTTTGCAGGTGACGTCTCTCTCCAGCTTGTTGAGCTTGTCTCCGTACTGGGACGTCCCTCCCTGCCAGTACACTCGGCTCTGACACAGCCTGCAGGCGTAGAGTCCGTCCGCACCCATCCACAGTAACACCCCCCCTCTCCAGGGAGGACGGGGGGCTCGGGGGACAGTCCTCCGTCCTCCTCTGGGCCGACAGGTTGTCCACGGGCAGGGGGACCACATCGGGGCCTCCGGGCATCAGACTGAGCTTCTCCTCCGGGGAGCAGGGGGTGATGTGGCAGCCCTTCGGACTGGAGGTGGTCACCTCCCTCACCAGGCTGTCCCGCATGTACACGGACACGTGCAGGCGGAAATCTGGACGAAGAGGAAGAGGAAGAAGAGGAAGAGGAAGAAGAGGAAGAAGAGGAAGAGGAAGAAGAGGTGTTAAACTTTTCATGTTTACATTCTGAAACTTTCATCTGTTGATGTTTTCTTTCTCATTTGTGGATTCATCTCTAACGTCTCACTGAACTTCAGACATGTCATATAAACACATCAGGTTCAGGATCTTAGCAAATACAAACTTATATGAATCTTTGCTGATATTTATAAATATTCAGGATTATTGTCTGATCCATAAGCATCGTTATCAAACCCTTATGACAAGGAAATGTAACTGAGCTTTGATATTTTACAGTTTCATAGATTCTAAGGAAATAAACTTTTAAAATATAGATATATAATCCTGAATGCACGTGTTTTCTGCAGTTTATTCTGTAAAATAAAAGTTTTCATGCCCACAAACATAAAAACTGATGAAAGTCTCAAATCGATTTATCGTCTAATCAATAAATCGTTCGAGCTCTTTGAACTAAACTTTGGTTTCACATAGAAATTCCCTCTTCTCCTCAGAGAGGTAAACGACCCAGACCCAGAATCGTCGTCCTCCTGATTCCACAGCGTTCAGAGGGAGAGGGAGGAACGTGTGATTACCTGACACAGCCTCTGCTGATCTGATGCTGGCGTCCAGTGAGAAGGGCGGAGCCTGACCATCAGCCGGGCCGTACGAGTAGATGGACGCTCGCAGCTGGTATCCTGTCAGAGGCACACGTTTTAAATAATTACTCAAACGGCCCCGGACACTTAATGTCTGTGTGTGAAGTGTGTGAACATGTGGCATCGAACCGTTCTCCATGGACGGGCCCTGCCAGGACAGGCTGCGGGGGGGGCAGGGACACTGAGCGAAGGGCAGCTCCGGCGTCTGCTCCGGACAGAAATCTCTCCAACTGCACTCTGGTGTCGTCACGTACTGAGGCATCTACACACAGACACACACATCACGTCATGTACTGAGGCATCTACACACAGACACACACACACACACATCATGTACTGAGGCATCTACACACAGACACACACATCATGTCATGTACTGAGGCATCTACACACAGACACACACACACACACATCATGTACTGAGGCATCTACACACAGACACACACATCATGTCATGTACTGAGGCATCTACACACAGACACACACAAACATCATGTACTGAGGCATCTACACACACACACACACACACATCATGTACTGAGGCATCTACACACAGACACACACACACACACATCATGTACTGAGGCATCTACACACACACACACACACACACACACACACACACATCATGTACTGAGGCATCTACACACAGACACACACATGAAGTTGATATGAGGCCTCATCTCTCAGACGTGAGATTCCTTCACCTGATTCACCTCAAACCCCAAAATACTTTTAACGCTCTGCAAAAATATGTATATATATATCTATATATAGATATATATATATCTATATATATACGTAGTTTTGCATTTTGAAATATATCCTACGTATATTTATAAAACTCTTAATTAAAACTGTATTTGGTTTTACATCTGTGAGCGTTTTTAATGAGATGAGGAGTTTTAAAATCCTATAATCGATAAATAAATGGTTAATAACAAATGAGAGTTTATATCGTAGGTAAAGTAGATTTATGTTCCTGTTAATGAGGATTTTAGATACTGTACACACTGTATCAAATAAATATATATATATATATAACACAATCTGGCAGGTGAATTTGAAATTCTTTAAATTTAACAAACATGTTGGTGACTGGTTGTAAAATCCTGATGTTGTTAGAAGTTCGGTGTGAAATCAGAAGAACACTTAACACCCAAAGGTTTTCGGCTCTGTGACTTTACTTAGCGTCCCATCTGCTAACATGGAGGAGGGTCGTGACGTGTCCCGCAGCCAGCCACCAGGGGGCGATTGAGTTGGCTTCCTTTTTACGGAGCTGTCATGTCGTCCATGTTTTTTTTCACAGTATGAGTATAAAGTATAATTGTTCCGCCTCAGAAGAGTTTAAACTTATAAGAAACATTAATGTGACTTTGATCGTGATAATTATCGACTCGTCACGTTGCCTCCTGCTGATTGTGATTTCTCTTATATTTACTTTTCTTGCACTTTGTAAACTGTGTTGTTATTAAGTACGATATAAATAAAGTTATTATTAGTATTATTAAATCACCCAGCTCTAACTGTGACGTAGTTAATGAGTCTGTGAATCATCCTCACCTGAGTCTGCAGAGCCGGGTAGGGGTGGACCTGGAAGCCCATTGGACTCAGGGGACTGTCCTCCTGTCGAGGTCCTGTGAGACAGACAGAGAAAAGACTTAGAGGACTGTCCTCCTGTCAGAGAAAAGACTCAGAGGACTGTCCTCCTGTTGAGGTCCTGGAAGACAGACAGAGAAAAGACTTAGAGGACTGTCCTCCTGTCAGAGAAAAGACTCAGAGGACTGTCCTCCTGTCAGAGAAAAGGACTCAGAGGACTGTCCTCCTGTCAGAGAAAGACTTAGAGGACTGTCCTCCTGTCGAGGTCCTTTAAGACAGACAGTAAAAAGACTGTCCTCCTGTGGTGATGACATCTTGACCTCAAACTGTGGTTTGACTCTTCAAACTGTTTATTAGAACTCTGAGAAGTTTGTGACCTTTATCAGAGAATTTCCAGATCAGATCAGATCAAAACCGAAGTTAATCACAAAGACTCTGAAATGTTATGAGAAACGTGTGTGTGTGTGTGTGTGTGTGTGTGTGTGGTGTGTGTGTGTGTGTGTGTGTGTGTGTGTGGGAGGGGGGGGGGGGCACTGACTTTTCTTGGCTCCCTCCGGGATGATGCGGTACACCTTGTACGGGTCGGAGATGTCCAGCTGGCTCCGCTCCACCATCTCCTCGAAGTCGTTGCTCTTGTTGAGGGCGCAGCGCAGCCGCGTCTTCCAGGTCGGCGGGTCCGGTTTGTCGATCCCCTCCCGGAACTTGCCCTTGAACAGCGCCCAGGCCTGCGGACGAGAGCCCGGTACAAGGTTACACACGCACCGCCTCGACCCGCATCATCCAGGCGGGACTGCGCAGCCGGCAGATGTGCAATGGAGCTGCAGGTTTTATATCAAATCAACATCTGGAATAAAGTGTTTCTTAACGGGAATGCGTGAGATGTGTGCAGCCTCTGGGATCTCATGTTGGTAGATGAGGCAGAAACTCAATATTTAGAGGTTTTACAAAATTTACCTTTAGGATCTAGAAGATTTCTACAACAAGGTAACGCACATATTGTGTTATATTATTTTATTTTTAAATCTGTATATGCTTATATTTCTACTCTTGCACGGAGCTATTGTGACAAACACAGTTTCCCTCTGGGATCAATGAAGTATTTCTGATTCTGATCTGATTCAAAGTGTTTTACATAAAATATAAAATGCATCATGACAAATTGTAAAAGCAAGATAATACAAAAAGAAGCATTTCAAAAGAAGCTGTTATATAGATGTGCTTGGTAACAAGAATAATAAATAAAAGGTGGAAGGTAACAGTGTGAAATATTAATAATGTTTGGACAAATCCATTTTCCCCAGTTGTTTTAAAGCGTTTTAATTTTTAAAAACTATATTTTCTGTGGTGAATCCACGAGTTCCAGCCTCTGCACACAGCACTTAGTAAAGTTCTCTACTTTGGTTAAACACGTGAACGGATTAAAAGAGAAATGATGAATGATTGAAAAGCTGATTTCTCTTTTTCTCCATTTACATCAACTTTCATCTCTTTCTCCTTCTCCCCCGCTGCTCCTCTGACGGTCACGTGCTGTTTTACGCACGCGGACGCGTGGCTCGTACCTTGAAAAGCGCGGCATCCTCGTCCCGGTTGTAGTCCTGTTTCCCGGCGTGTTTCCACGGGATCCGGAAGATGCTCTTCTCGTCGTTCTCCCACACCAGACCCGGGTACTTCCCGCAATCCACCTGCTCGATGAGCCACTGGCGCAGCTTCCCGTTCCCGCTGCTCCCGGAGCCTCCGTAATCCAGCTCGGCGTTCATGTCTGTCCACACGCACGGAACAGGTCTGCTGTCAGGTGCTGCAGTGTGTGTGTGTGTGCGTGTGTGTGTGTCCAAGTTAAATCTTGTATCTGCCACCCACCACCTCGCTCCCCGGCTCCCCCCCGCAGAGATGTGCCCGTGCGCCCTGACGCGTCTTACCTGCGAAACTCGAAACCCGAGAAACTTCAGAAATCAATCAAAGAGTCAGAAAGTCAGAAAGTCCTCATCATGACCGCGGAGCCGCTTAAATCCTCCAGCCCGAGGCGGTGGGGGGGGGGTGGAGACCCGGGGCCGGAGGACGCACCTGCTGCTGCCGGGGACCCGCCTCCATCCTCCAGGGCGCACGGAGGTAAGACGCCCGGGGGGAGGAGCGGGGGAGGAGCGGGGGAGGAGCGGGGGAGGAGAGAGGAGGGGAAACCCTGCCGGAGTAAATCAGAAGTGACACGACCGCGCGCGCGTGGAAAGTTCTGTCGAGGAGACAACAACAATTCTCTGAAGTGATAACGTTTCACGAAGAGAACCGAATAAAAATGTTCCCACAGGAAGATTCAAGAGAAAAACTGCGATGAGAGGTTCTTATCATCACGTGTCAGCAGAACCGAGTCCACTGACTCTATTAGGTTCTATAATCTGATCTAGATTATAGATTTAATCTAGATTATAGATTCAACCACGAAATACAGTGGAAGACGAATCTACAGCAATTTCTGAAAAATGAAATAAAAGTCCATATTTTAAATGTTTCCTTGAGTAAAAGTAGAACAAGAAGAATCATCACCAGCTTTATTAAATGAGGATTTGGTATGAAAGTATTCGAGGCTCCTCAGTTTCATGGATAAATTATCTTTATTGTCAGTTTTACACAATTCACACAGCACAGAAAATAAATAATAATTTTATCATGAGCCTGATGTGTTAAATCTGAGCAGGGTTTAATTTGAAAGAAGACGTCAGATATCATCAGGTGAGTGTAATGGATTAACACTGACAAGTAAAAGTACAATAGTTTTATATTTATGTAAAGTATCTGAGTAAAATCACCAAGAAAAGTACTTCAGGTATGAGAACTAATAAAGTACAACCCCCCCCCCCCTGTTAGGTGTTTTATTAATGGATCATTACAATAAGCAGCAGTTTAATGTTGTTTTTATTTGAGGTGTGATTCACTTTCATGGTTTTATCTTCGTTGGACTAAACAAACTTTATACAAACAAAAAGAGGTGAAAGTAGTTTTCAGGTTGAACTGGTCACAGAATATTAAAGTAAAATGATCAAAACCACATAAAAACACTCAGAGACAGACAGAAATCCTGCTTCTGAAATAAAAACATATATTATTACATTTTATTATTGCTGTCAATGCTGATTAAAGTTAATTCTACTGTTTTAAACATATATAACGTGAGTATTATCACTTTGTGGTTTTCTACTTTTACTTTAATTTAAATTACTTTACTTCTTCCACCACAGACGATCTGTGACGAGTTCCAACCAAACAACTCAAAGACTTTTCTCTCACTTTATTTCAATCATTAAATAAAAAGTGTAAATACCCGAAATTATCCAGTATTTCACATCCAAAGATTTAAAACAATGATCTTAATAATATATTTTTCTTTGCTCGTTAATAATTAGTTTCCCCTTCAGATCTAAATTGTAGATTTGTCAGTGAACCTTCGCTGCTGAAAGATTCAGTTGATGAACAAACTCTCATGTTGATTCATAATTAAAACAAATGAACATGTTTAACCAAGTTTCCTGGAGCAGAAATTGTTCGTGTGAATCGTTGATATTTGTGTTTTGTTTATGTGAATCCTGGTTTTCGTTGCATTTATTCAGTTTCTATTATAGATTTTCCAACAACACAAACAAACCTTTATCCTCAGATACTGTGAGATTCAGTGTTTCACGGCTTCACACTGTGTAGAAACTAAATACTCATAATTCAAGTAGCAGACACAGCATAACAGAACTGAGTGGGGGGGGGGCTGCTGAACGTGCGCTCACACTGTGGACTGTATGTTTCCTTGTTGTCCCGCTTGACTGCCCGAGCGTGTTATTTTGACAGTTAGTGGCGAAGACATGACGAAGGGGACAGGAGACGAGGACATTAAAGAAAAATCCCCTCGTCACTTGACTGCAGAGTGTTTCTGGTTAAAATACCGTTCAAACACAGGGTCGAGACCGAACTTTCGAGTGTTCCTGGTTTGTTTGTCTCTGCAGGATCGACCACGAAGCGTGGAACCAGCCGCTCTGGTCTCGGTGAGGTCAGAGGTCAGAGGTCAGAGGTCAGAGGTCAGAGCCCACGATCCTCGGCTGCTGCAGCTGAGGTCAGACGAGAGGAGACGGTTTGTTTTCAGGTTCGACTTGTGGCCGCCGCAGGAGTGATGCTGGTTGTTATGGCGTTGCTGCCGCCGCTGCAGGTGGATTTCCGGGTCAAAAGAGCGGCGAGCTCCTCCTCGTCGTTGAACGTTTGATTCCCGTACCGCTCCTTCCACGACGCTCGATACTGGAAAGAAAGTGTTCAAGTGTGAAAACCAGATCAAACCAGTGTCCAGCTGAGGGGAAGTAAAGAGGAGGGAAGTTTTCAGCCCTGGTGACATCTGCAGTTTAACCAGATGTTCACTGCATCAGGAAACAACAGCAACAGATTCAAATATCAGACGAGAACAAATCTTTATCCACTTCACACTGACTTGTTTGAATATACAGATGAACTCAACATCAACCGTACATTCAAGCAGCAAAAGGTCACAAGTTAGAGTCAAACCTGAGCAATCCTACAAGTTCTGATAGAAGAACTAAGAAAAAAAGGAAGTGGCATGATAAACTAAATTATTTATTTGTTATAAAACGTATATATCATATTTTCAAACTGTGGAAAAATCAAGATCTGTGTGTTATTCCCTGAAAAATACAGATAAATGTTGAAGAATGGCCGAAATCATGGATCTGCTCTTTAATCGACATAAAATGTGATGAGTCGCTCCGAGGCTCGTTCACTTCAGTTCGGTGGAAATGGGTTCGATAAATAAATAAACAAAGCCCAACAGACGTTATCCCCACGTGTGGCTACAGGGGGTGCTGTTCCTCAGTAAAACTACACAGTGTTGCTTTCACCTGCAGCAGCGGGGGAGGAATCTGATGACCCACATATTTTTTTCCATATTTATTCACGTAAATAAATACACCTGAATTGTGTTGTCAGAGATATTTGACACTCAGCGAATTGTCGTCCTTGAGGATCAGCGTTAAACCTTAGCATGACCTTAGCATGACCTTGGTCAGAGGTTACCGGGATCACCTGTAACCTCTGACCCCCCCCCCCCCCCGCCAGGTGTCACTCACTTCTGTCAGCTCTGTGTTTCCAAACTCCTCCAGTTGCCGCAGGAAGCCCAGGTTGGGCCCCGCACACGGCCGGGCCGCCCTCACCGCCGCCAGCGCCTCCACCCAGCCGCGGCCCGTCACCGTCATGATGTAGGCCACCACCAGGGTCACGCTGCGGGACACGCCCGCCACACTGGGGGCACACAGCTCCGGTTTTGTTGTGATAATCAGGACATTTTGTTTCTGAGACTCTCGTCTCCAGTGAACTAAGAAGTGAAACCAGCATTTTTTCCCCTCACTGTGGTTAAATGTCAGATTCTGGTCGTTTGATACCAGAGAAAATGAAAGATGATGAAATTAACAATGAGAGCGTGACGTTTTTGTCAGGGAGCTTTTGTTGTGGTTGAAAATGAAAATGTGATTTAAAGTTTTCAGTTCAGGACAAATTCTCACAAATATCAGTGTCATCTGTGACAGTGATATTAAGAAATGGCCTCCCAGTGAAAGAACGCTTGAATTGATTTTGTGTATTCATACAAACCAACCGATTGTGACTTCAGTTATTGTCACTCACCAGTGAACCAGGCAGCCTTCTCCCTTCAGTCGAGACTCGTGGATGAAGGTGATGCTGTCTCTGAAGTACTGAGTCCTGATAGGAACACAAACATTAAACCCTTCTGACGATAAACAATATGTAAGAACACGATTACCTGTAAGTTTATTGATATCGTCAGTTGTTCTTATTCCACAGAATAACATGGAACCTTCAGACAAAGGACTTCATAGATTTCAGGTTTTATTTTCTGATGTATACTTTCATGGTTGAGGTCAAAATAAAATTAACAGACATTCTCCTCCTTTAAACCAGAGACTGTAAATAAAAATATAAAACGCGTCTACATCATCCGCCCCTTAAACAGGCTCGACCAATCGTGAGTCAGTCTCAGCTGTCAATCATGACGTCTCAGCATGTTTTCATACCATCAAACCAAATTGATCTGAGACTCGTCCATCTTTATTTACAGTCTGCGATTTAAATCATGAAAATTACAATTCGACTCTTGTCAATTGTTTTCGATTTATATGAACTTATATTGAAGAAGTTTAGAATATTTGTACTTCATACACACGCAGTAGATACACGTACACACAGGTGTAAGTATGATGAAGTACTCACAGGTCTTGCTTGGAGTGATCAGCAGCAGATATACACAGGTACCTCATGTCCTGGTGAGGGACGGAGAAGTTTAGACTCAAACGTCACTCGAAATGTTTCACCGCAGACGAACCTGAGAACTTTTACTGCACGACAACACGCGGCAGCTCAGAGGGTTGCTGGTTTAAATCCTGACTCTAACTCACTTCTTGTTTCTGGGTGAACGGGACGGCCCCTGGAAAAGTGGCCCTGCTGACCCCCGCTGTGCAGAGCCGGACTGGTGTGGCATAAAGATGTTTGCCTGCGTGTGTGTGTGTGTGTGTGTGTGTGTGTGTCTATATGTGTGTGTTTTTATATACGGGTGTGTGTTTTTAGTTCTGTGCACCTGGCAGCTGAGGGTACGTGCACACTGGACAGAAACTAGCTCGTCCCGTTATGACTGCACCGCTGCAAAAACCCCAGAGCTCCTCTGGGACACAGCGAGCTCTGGAAGTGGTGCAGACAGGACAGGTCGCACTCACATGAAGACAAAACCACAAACAACTGCAGAACACACACAATCACACACACTTAACACACTTTAACACGGTAATAAACATGCAAATGAAGGATTATCAGTAACATTACTCCTGTGTTATTGTCTCTTAATCTGATTTTAAGTCTTACTTTGATTATTCATGTGTTTATTTACTATTTATTGTGATGTTTGCTGTGTCTAGTGAGGCGGCGTGAAATTATTCTTATTTTATCGTATTCACCGACAGGAAGAGTCAAGTTTTAGCGAACAAATGCAGAGAAGAACTCTTAGATCTTTGCATAGTCAGTTGACAACCATGACTCAGTGAAAAATCAAAAAACCTGACTCACACACACACACACACACACACACACACACACACACACACACACACACACACACACACACACACACACACACACACATTTCATTGACTTACATTGATTTCATGGAGACTAAACCGAAAACCTAATCTTAACCTAAACTTAAAACATGTCTGAAACTTAAAGTTTAATCATTTACACGGTCCCCACAACCTGAGTGATACCTGCACCATACACACACACACACACACACACACACACACACAAACTGACACACACACACACACACACACACACACACACACAAACTGACACACACACACAAACACACACACAAACGATACGCACTCTAAGACACACATTGATGCACATATTGAAGAAGCGTGTCAGGGTAATTGTAATCGCGGGAAAAATATTGAAGAGAACGCAAATCTTTGTTCATTAGTCATTTAGTCATTCTTCAAAACTCACCATGACTCAGTGACACACACACACACCCACACACACATGCTCATATACACACACTACACACATGCTCGTATACACACAATGTTCATGCAAGTTGTGGATGAGATGTTCAGCGGACGCTCAGCTCTATTTATCTGGAGTTTTATTCTTGCAGCTTGTTGATCAGGTCTCTTTGGTAAATTAAACGTCCGACCTCAGATGTTCGGTGTTTGCAAATTTTAATTTCCTCTGTCAGGAACCATCAAGCTGTTTTCCCAGAAATCAACCTGTCAGCAGTTTGACTGTTACATGCAAATCCACCGTCTGACCCGACCTGACTCATCGCTGAGCCACAGAACTCCGAGAAATCTGCGAGTTACTTAATAACACAAGAAGAGGATTTCTATAGGAGCCGATGAATGAACAGCGTCTGTCGGCTGCGACGCACAGGTTCAGACCCAGTCCCTTTTCAAAGGGTTTTGGTGGTTGACCAGTTTAAGTAGTGATACCGTCGTACAAGTTGCTGTTTCTCTTCAGCGTTCGGTGAAACACGAGAGGACGGACGGAGAAAGTGCCGAGAAATCTCTGGATTCTTTTTCATGTTCGCTTTCAACAAGAAAAGATGAAAGTTGTGAAAGCCGGCGCTGAAAGAAAGTCTCGAGATTCTCAAAAACACGGAGAGAGGAAGGAGAAGTTCAAATTCTTCAGAATAAGATGATAGGTCAAGTGAATCAGTGGAGAAATGAAATGTTGGATTAGATTTTTCTACTCTTTATATTGTAGCTAAATAACATCACAGAAGCTTTATTTCAATATGTACAATATATAATTGTGTTAAGAATAAAGGCAAATGTTGCAGACGAGAAGTAAGTGAAGGCAACGAATATTATATACATGTTCTTTAATGCAGTTCCACTTTTACGACTTTATGGATTTCAAGCTGCTTGTGTGATAAAGTTAGTTTATTCCATGTTACAGCAGCGTCAGTGGTGAAAGTTGTCAAACATAAATTCTCAGATATTTGGTGGAATCCCAGTAAATCAGAAAAACTTTAATAAACAGTTAATAATCATTATTTTTTAGACACAAAATGTCAAATATCTGCTGCTTTTGACACCTTTTTCTTCTTGTCTTTTCAGTGTTTTCTGGAGCTAATTTATCAATGATTTGATAACGATCGAGACGTCATGAGGACGACTGGACGATGTTGAGAGGAGGCTGTGGATTCACGTCGGGGGGGTCACGGGGTCACGGGGTCACGCAGGCCGACCTCACACACACACACACACAGACGACCTCACCTCCAGGACGGGTGCAGCTGTATCGTGGATCGACAAGATGTGGCTGATGTTGTGCTGAGCCAGCAGCTCCTTGTCTCGAGCATCTGCGGACAGAAAAAGAAGAAATTGCAAATACTCCGTCCGTCCAATCACAAACGATCTCATGTAGTCTCAAACCTAAATTAAGCATTTTCTGCCCATCAACAACAACCCCCCCCTCCCTCAAATGTGTCCCAAGCAAATGTGGCCTTCAGAGCTTTCTGCTCTGGTTTTGAACTGAAAGAAAAACCGGAAAACCAATGTTTCTAAAACAGGGCAGCAGCTTGGCCCAAAAGCAAGAAACAGTAATTGTTCTAATCAAATTTTGTTCTTTGAAAGGAAGCCAAATGTTCTCCACCTTGGACAGATGTGTCTTCACCTCTGGGTGCTCATGCTTTGCAAGTTGGCAGGATGCAGGACGACGCCACGTTTAGCTGCAGCCAACCCTCCTGACAGCTACATGACTCACAGTAAATCCTCCAGTGATCCTGTTGCACATTTTATCTGCAGATAAACTGTGAGACACAAATAACAGCTGACGGCAGAAGAAGAAAATCCAACATCTGTGAGGCCAAAGGGCTCAACGGCCTCAAGGTCAGACGGTGACCACGGGCGTGTTGGTTACCAAATAAATATTTTTATGGGCTGTCGGGAAGCTGATATCACATCGAAGTCAAAGACAAAAGCCCGTCACAACATTTGTGCCCAAGCTTAAGACACATGTGACCTTTATTATATGTTATTTCTGCAGAAGCAAGATTAAAACACCTGTAGTTTAAAAAAGTCCAGAGGAAAATTTAAAAGTGTGAAGTTGATTAGATTAAATCTCTGAGTTTATTAAATTAAAAGGTTTGGAAGCAGCAAAAAGACCAAAATTTGAACAATTCAAAAAATAAAACCGCCATTTTGAAATTGCTGGTGGGTTCAGGGTACGACTCCCAGACGTTTCTTTTTAAGACTCGGTCAAATAGACGTTTCTCCAGAATTATAAACATCTACGACAAAGTTAAAGCTTATTTCGTAGACGAGTGTGTTTATGGGATGTAAAAGAAATGCAGAGGATCAACAGGGTCATAAATAAACTCACATGTTGGCGATTCCGTTTGATTCCACTTAATAACATGAGGCATTAAATCTCCTGTTTGGTTACAAGTGGTTAAATCACATATTTAGATCGACCACATTTTACATTACTTTACATAAACTGTGTAAATTTATTTTCTTAAAAAATACAACGCAGTTATTTAGCTTTTAGATCCAAACTAGGTTTTTATGGCAATTTTTTTTTTTTAAGTTAAAATAATTTGCATTAAATGGCATCACAATCTTCTTTTAGTTTTTTAACTTCAATGCAGTTTGCCGCTCAAACCTCCGAAATAAAGTCCGACATGTTGCAGAGTTTGTCACGAGGCTGATAAAGGAGCAAAGACCCTGGTTGTGCTGTCGCTTTCACACAACGGTCAAAAAGCACGTATTCATCACATGTGCTGGATGCAGTTCACACCGGGGACCCCCCGACACCGCGGGGCTCCCCCTCCCACAGCGAACCCTCGTGAGTTCACAAGAACCAGCTCTCAGAAACAGTTTCCTCCAGCTGCTGAAAAGCCTTTTATCACTAAAATACTCGATGTGATCTCCTCTCTATAGAAACCGAGCTCAGTTTAGCATCTCACAGGAGGAACTGAAACACGCTCTCATCCTGAGAATCAGTAAATGCTTCACTCACCTTTAATATTTCCCAGGTAAAGATTAGGCAGGACCTGCAGAAAGTTTAACATCCGGTTAAATGGAGAATAAAGAAGCTGATTTAACTGATTTAAGTTCTTATGGAGTTAATCTGACTTCACGATACTGCACCTTGTTTATTCCGTTACCCATCTCTGCCAGATGTCTCAGGAAACGTTTAGCACAGGTCACAATATAAAGTCTTTGTTTCAGGAGCCGGTCACTGGAACGACATCATCCTGAGCTGCAGCAGCTTTTATCTCCATCAGACCACTTCAACTAGAATCGGTCACGAGCAGCGACTTCATCATCTGACGACTTGTGTGTGAGAGGCTGCAGATCATAAAGCCTTCGACGCCTCGGTGCCAACTCATTGAGAATATGTTTCTGTGCATGATGTAATGTGACCTTCGCAGTGGGACACGCTGCCTGGGCGATTATATTTAGACCAGGAGCGGGTCACGGGACGTGGATCTGCACATACCGACGAGACAAAGATGGTCGCAGGCCAGAGGGTCACGCCTGGATATCACTATCTGCTGAGGTGTTATGATGTGAACTTCTTAATGGGAGAGAACACACGTCACCTCAGTGGATTCTAATTTGAAGGAGACATATGATGTTTTACTGTCTTTCTTTACTCTCGTGTGTTGTAAAGGTTTCTCTGCAAAGTTTAAAAGTCTGTGGTAGAAGGGAGCTCCTCACATGAAGCTCCTGAACGTGACCTCATGATGCCCCAGGTGAAGGCCAGAGTTCGGCATAGATCCACTTTTACAAACCTGCAAAGCTCCATGCAGAACTCAGTGTCCCACAGTGGTGTCCAAGTCAAATGGGGATCTGCTGGGACGCGTTGACATGTGACTCATAACCGTCATGAAACACACGTGTGCACAGATACTCCTGTGAAACGGCTGAGTTGTAAATAACTGCTCCTGTTTCCTCAGTGACAACAGGTCCAGCTTGTTGATGAGTTGATATTTTCACAAGCAGAAAACCACTTCTGTCTTGATCCGGTCCTTCTGGATCAGATCTGCGGCTGCCAGGACTTTTTTTGAGACTGAACCAAAGATGAAGTGAAAAGTGAAGCATTTTCTGGAGCCGTGGCCTCGGCTAAAAATACCCTAAAACATTTGCTTTACTATGATGTAAGACTCAGCTCATGTTTACAACCAGCAAGGACATTATGTTTTCTGTCTGTTTCCTCAGCTGCTTACGCTGAAAATTCCTGAATTTTTCCAGAGGGGCTGTATTCTAGTGAAATGGAGCGAGCGGGAGTGTTGATGATATTTTTTAACATTTCTAAATTGGAGGATTAAAAATATCTCAAGATGAATAAAAGGGACCAACGGACGTCGCCTTGGAAAGACGACGAGATTCCAGAGCTTTTGGTGATACTCCGGTGTTGATGAGCTGTAAACAAAAACATATGATTTCCGCCACGTGATTTATCCGTCATGTCCTGCTCCCTGCTGCTCTATAGGCTCCGCCCCCTCGCCTGAATGACCCGAACAATCTCCATATGGGGAAGACGAAGATGCACAGAGTCTGAAAACAGCTGAAACCACAAACGTTTATACTTAATTTCATGGCAAAGCATCCTGTGAATGTTCAGATATTTCAGTCAGGGCCCAAATATATTATAATATCATATTTTGGACTGATGAACATAATAATATATAATATGTAATATTGTAGTTAATCCAAATACAAACCAACACCCAGCGGATTTAAATGAAGTTTCATAAGGAGACTGTTGGTGGAGCTACATTCTCTCGACTGTTTGATGACTCTTATAAACCTGACATTAGAATCAAAGAATAACAGAACCCCACCCCCCCCCCCCCCCCCCACCCCCCACCCCCTGTATTCTCAATGTGTTGATGTGCAGTGGACATCCAGTGGAACCTGCATCAGTCGCTGCATTTCCAGTAAATTCTGCCTCGTCGCTCTGAGGCGATGGTGGTATTTATAGCTTGTGTGTTCCTGTGTGAGGCTCCGACGCTCTGACAGAGCAGAGTGGGGGCGTTTACAAAAAGAGCAGCGGGTGAGTGTGAGTCTGAACAGCTCATCACAGAGCTGCAGGTCAGAGTGTGTGTGTGTGTGTGTGTGTGTGTGTGTGTGTGTGGCTGGGATATCGATGATTTCATGTGTTCTTTTTAAGTGGAGAAAGTATAGATATTACCTCAGTAGTTTCTCTAAAGTTCGATACCGGTTTGTTTGTAGCACAAGTGACTTTTGTGGCTGTGACCACAGACGGTAAATAAAGACGGACGACATGAAAGCTGAAGCCAAAGTGTCGCGGTCGCCCCCTGGTGGCTGGATTCAGTGAAGCTCATAAACCCCACCTCCTCCACGCAGATGGGACATGGACCAAAGTAAAACAAATCTAAATAAACTTTAAATTCCATAATAGTTTGGCTTCCGTTAGTTCTTCTTCACAATCATTTTTCTTGCTTTATCAAAAAACAGAGAATAATGAAAACTGGCCAAGGAAACGTTCTAAACTGTCACAAACCCAGTGATGTAAAAGAAGAAACTGAAAAAACAGCAACCCACTGAGAACAGGATGCCGGGAGTGATGACGACTCCTGTTCGTTCGAAACTGTGATTCAAATATGTCAAAAACAGTTTAATATGTTAAAATGCTTCCGAACATTCACGGTTCCCTGATGACTATTGTTTTCATGTGGTGCCATCATGAGGTCAGGGTTAACGCAGAGTCTGCAGGGGTCTAACGTGTGAAGGAGCCAGTGGCATCTAGTGGTGAGTGTGAGTACAGCAGCCAACGTGACACCCCCCCCCCCCCCCCAGCTGAGTCAGAGAAAACCATGAGAACTTCAACATAAAACTGTGAAAGGTCACAACAGGTCAGTGTTCAGCTCATAACTCATCACTCACTAAAGATGCACATGAACTCATCACGTTTCACAGAGTCCAAATTAAATAATCATCCTTCTGCTGAACTTTCATTTATTTGAAGTTTTGCATTTCATCAAGATACATTTTAGTCTTTTTCTTCATTGTCACTTTCATTTTGATATATTTTATGTTTCATTGTATTTTAGCTTGTTGTTTATTCTCCATAACACGACATAACGTAACATGACATATTGTAGGCTGGTGCAGATTCAATGCTCCGTGGTCATTTTGATATTATCTGATATTGTTTGTTAAGAACTTTTCCTGAAATGAAATAAATTTGTTCGGTTTCAAACGAACATTTTGTTTCAGGAAATTCCTCCAAGATCATAATTCTACTTATGAAATAAAAGCGAAGCAGAAGATCATCTGAAGGAATCGGATGTAAACAAGGACATTTAGTTAAACGTGTAACTTTGTGTGAATGATATTTTTCCTTCCGGTAATTTTGATACTTTCACTTTAAATTTCCATCAGCAACCAAGATGACGTGAACGACCCGAAGTGAAATCAGCTTCCGGAACGTCTTCGGTCAGAGGTGGTCAAAGTTCAAAGTGTGTGTGTGTGTGTGTGTGTGCACCTCCCCCCCTCTCTCTCTCTCTCCGTGTGTGTGTTAGTGAATTTCCCTCCCTCTCTCTCTCTCTCTCTCTCTCTCAGTCATGGCTCGGTTTGTGCTCACTGGACGTTTCTTGAATCTCAGACCTGACGTGAACAGAGTCCTGACAGCAGCTCGGACCTACTGGTAAATATTCTGTTGTTTTGTTTTTTAAACTCCCAGTTTTCTGTTTTGCACGATTCTTTAAGAGAGAGAGAGAGAGAGAGAGAGAGAGAGAGAGAGAGAGAGAGAGAGAGAGGTGCAGAGAGAGAGAGAGAGAGAGAGAGAGAGAGAGAGAGAGAGAGAGGTGCACACAGAGAGAGAGAGAGAGAGAGAGAGAGAGGTGCAGAGAGAGAGAGAGAGAGAGAGAGAGAGAGAGGGAGAGAGAGAGAGAGAGGTGCAGAGAGAGAGAGAGAGAGAGAGAGAGAGAGGTGCACACAGAGAGAGAGAGAGAAGAGAGAGAGAGAGAGAGAGGTGCACACAGAGAGAGAGAGAGGAGAGAGAGAGAGAGCGCAGAGAGAGAGAGAGAGAGTAGAGAGAGAGAGAGAGAGAGAGAGAGAGGGAGAGAGAGAGAGAGAGGTGCAGAGAGAGAGAGAGAGAGAGAGAGAGAGAGGTGCACACAGAGAGAGAGAGAGAGAGAGAGAGAGAGAGAGAGAGAGGTGCACACACAGAGAGAGAGAGAGAGAGAGAGAGAGAGAGAGAGAGAGAGAGATGCACACAGAGAGAGAGTGAACTTTAACCTCTTAAAATTCCTGCTCTGCATTTCATCATTCCCATCAGCTGTTAGGAAACATTTGTATTTGAAATTTGCAGTCGTATCCATTTATATGATTTTACATTATAGTTATAGTCATTATCAGTATTATCTTTAATTATATACAAAGATGTGTATTAGACTCGGCATCTGTTTTTAAATCATATATTTTTTTGTAGTCAAGACTTTTACTGTCTTAATGTTTTTTGTTGTTTGATTTAATATTATCTTCTATGTTATCTATTCTTATTTTTGTTCTGTCTTGTTTAGGTCTCTGTGGTTTTATCAATCCTATCTTTTATCAGTTTGACCTGCAGAGCACTGACATGTTGACAGTTTAATAAGAATATTCTTTCATCATATTGACTGTGACTGATCTGTGTGTTTCCCTGCAGCTCGTCTGCAGGGGCCTCGGCTCGGCAGCGTGTGAATGGCGTGGATCTGTTCTACGAGCAGACGGGTCGGGGGGAACACGCCGTGCTGCTGCTTCCTGGAGCTCTGGGTAAACACCACAACATCCACGTGGCAGTTTGTAAAGAACGTACAATCACCTCCTCCTGTCAGACTAGTGTAACGTGTTCTTTGGTCTTTTCCACCGCAGGAAGCACGAGGACCGATTTCGGACCTCAGCTCAAGTCTCTGAACAAGGAACGCTTCACTGTGATTGGCTGGGACCCTCGTGGTTACGGACGATCCCGTCCCCCGGACAGAGACTTTCCCGCCGACTTCTACGAGCGAGATGCAGCAGATGGTGTGGAACTGATGAAGGTGATTTAAAATCAATAGATTCTACTCACAGATTGATAAAATTAAAATATGAAGGGAACCTTTAAAGTAAGAGTTCTGCAACGTGTAAGTTAAATAAAGATACTGTAAATGAATGAAAACAATGAAAACTCTTTGAGGATCCACTTTTCAATGCATCCCCGTCTCCTCTAATATATTTGTTTGCAGTAGACACGTTGCAGTTTGCTTGTGATTTAAAGCGTTTGTCATTTCTTTGGCAGTCCCTGGGTTTCTGTAAGTTCTCTCTGTTGGGCTGGAGCGACGGAGGCATCAGCGCTCTGATCGCAGCAGCCGGGAGCCGCGACCTGGTCCACAAGCTGGTGGTGTGGGGATCCAACGCCTTCATCACCCAGCACGACATGGACCTTTACAACGGTACTGACTGCCCCTGGGCTTTCCTTTCAAACTGTGCATGATCTAAATGTGATAATCTGCGTCTTCTTTGGCTCAGCGGTCCGGGACGTCTCCAAGTGGAGTGCGAGGATGAGGCAGCCTTTGGAGGACGTGTACGGAGCAGAACTCTTTGCTCGAACATGGGCAGCCTGGGTGGACGGAGTCTCGCAGTTCATCAAGAGACCAGAAGGTGCTGACCTCGTGCTGTTATAGACCCAAGACTGTTTATAATTGATCTTTTACCTATATATATATATATAATATTATATTATAATGGTTGCCAGTTAGAGACGCCCAGTTTGAGCCTCAATGTGCAGAACAAGCTGCTGTCCCCTCCAGTCTTTGTCAATGGGACTCAGTCACACATGAACAAGACACTTTGGCCGCGGCAGCACAACTTTACTTTTGGTACAAACCAGTTTAAACACAACTTTGACTTGTTTTTCATAGTTTGAACTCCTGATTTTATCTGTACAAAGCATTTCAGGATCCTCGTGTCTCTGCAACAGCTGAAGACACAGAAATGTGTCAAACTTGTCTCACAGGTCCTGTATTTATTCTTTAATGCACAAAAAAGGTGAAACAAAAAATGTTCTATCTTGTTTTTGTTTGTTAATTCTTAATCTCGTTCTGACATCTTGGTGGTAAACTTACCTATAAGTTACCTTTCCCAGGAGATTGAAATTCAAAGGGTTGAGGAACAGTTACTTGTTTTATATTCCAGATTCATTATTTTGGGGGTTTTGCACAAACATGGAGGCATCTGGACAAAAAGTTAAATGTGTACATTTTTGCCACAAGAGCTCTTCTACTTCCCCCCCCTGGGAGTAAACTGTTTATCACTTTGACGTCCTCTGCTTAGGGAGCATCTGCATGGAGTGTCTGCCCCTCATCACCTGTCCAACCCTCGTCGTCCACGGAGAGAAAGACCCCATGGTTCCCATCTCCCACGCTCAGTATCTCCACAAACACGTCAAAGGATCTCGGTGAGAACATTCACACATTTAAAAAACCCTCCAAACTACATCAAATTCAGAAAAACATGAACGTAACATGTGAAAAACATTTTTTATTTCTGTCCAAAATGTAGATTACATCTGATGCCAGAGGGGAAACACAATCTGCACCTGAGGTTCCCGGAGGAGTTCAACACACTGGTGGAAGACTTTTTGGGAGAATGACTTAAACAGTGAGACAATCACGTCTAATAGGTAACTGATCACTGCCAATATTCATATTCAAAGATTATATTTTCATGTCATTTATTCGATTTCTACCCGGCTCATTTCAAAAAATACTTTTACTGTAAAAAATCTGAATGTCCATTTTTGTATAATTTGTAAAGAAAGTTGGTTCCTTGTTTGTCGTATTATGTTACTCAGAAATATTTGCACTTGTGGCTGTTACACATAAAAGTGAGAAGATGGGTCAATAAATTGATCTTTAACTAATCTGATAATTGACTATTGGTCTGTTATTTTTCAAGCAAAGATGTCAAATATTATTTTCTTCTTTTGCTCCATTGTACTGAAAAAATGATTTCTTTGATTCATGAGACATTAAAGTCTCTTAGAATTTTGTTCTGTTTTTCTGACTTAGTGGTTTTATTTATTTTACCTGGTTTCATTTTGTTATGTTATTAAAATGTCGATCTGATATGTAGTATTTTATTTCATTTCATTTCATTTTATTTTGTTTTTGACCTGAACAGATCAGTCTGTGCGTAGTGATACTGACAGCGCTGCACGTGATGGCGTGGAATGTAGTGCGTGATTAGTGGCCGTGGTTCGGAGCCGTTTCTCCCAGTCCCCCCCCCCCCTTCAAACCGTGTAAACATTGCGTTGCAGCGAAGGTCCATCCTTCGCCAAAGGACACGATGTTGTCATAACTCCACTGTGCATTGTCCTATCACTACCAAACTTCTGTCTCATGATTATAGTCCAAGCCTGAACAGCTCTATGTGTCAATATTTCCTCAGTGTCATAGCGCCACCTACTGATTCACCATGAAACAGGAAGTACTTTGTAAATCCACTCTGCATTATCCAACCGGCCCCGAACTACTGACCTATGATCACAATCCTGACCTGAACAGCTCCATATATTAATATCAGTGCAGGGTCATAGCGCCACCTACTGATCAGTGTGGAAATTGATTTGTTGTAACATTGTCCAATTGACACAAGATTGCTCACGCTACATCAGAGCCCCAAAACGCATTTGCAACGCAGAGACATTGATCGCTCTCTCCACTAACCGCAACAGGCTTCAAAACGCACGAGCTCGGGCACGTTAGTTTTGTATTGTATTGTTGCAGTCGATCGGTTGTGCTGCACTCTGCTCTCTGTGTCTCTCTCTGCTCGTCGTGGATCGACTCGTTCGGTCTGACGAACCCGGAAGTGTGCGTCTCCTCTCGCTGAACCGTTTCCTGAGGGAGACACTTGATTCGGAGTGAAACTCGATGTCCGAGGCGGTGAACGGATCCAAGATGGAAACTATTTCCCTTCACAACTTCTCGGAGAAGATCCTGGAGCAGCAGGTGCACTTCCACGTGATGAAGCTCAGCGGAGGCTTCTTCCTGTGGGTCGGTTCCGCTCCGGTTCTGTCCAACATGGCGGTGTCGATGAGCGGCAAGTGTGTGAGTGCAACACCAGACAACAGGTTCTAGATCCGACGGGTTCCAGATCCGACGGGTTCCAGATCCGACTTCAATATGAACTCTTTATATTTAAGATCTATTAACCACAGAAGCTTCTGTTGCTGCTGCTCTGGGATCAGGTGAAAGGCTCAGTCATGGATCCACAGATCAGAGTGTGACTCAGTCAAATGAGGAGAAGTATTAAAATATCACAACACGAGACAAAGAATTCTGCTAAATGAACAATAGGTGTTTAAAGTTTGTACATTATGACTGATATTGGCCACAGAAAGTTCAAGAGTCACAGGTGAGAACATTAATGCTTAAAGTTATGTGTTATTATTATTAAGTAAACATGTAAAAATAATTCTGGCTGCAGCTTCTTAAAAGTGATAATCTGCTTTTCTTTGATTCATGTGACATTAAACTGAATCTCTGTGAATTTTATTCTGTTATTCTGACTTCAGCAGTTTAAAGACGTCACCTCTCATTTCTTGGATAATATTGTTATATTATCTATTTTAACACATTTTCTCTCAATATGATTCTGAGAAGTTCACATATTCATATATAAATTCACAAACTGTTAGATTATTGCAATATTGTTTAAATTTCTATATGTGACCTGGTCTCATTTTGTTTCATTTTATATGTTAAATATTATCGTTGCAGAAAATTATCACTATATTTATTGTATTTTTAAAAAATTGAACTTAGGCATGTTATTTTACATTTTACCCATAAGCTTCATAAATAAATACAGAACCCAAATATGAATAAATATATAGAACTTGAATCAAGGAAATAAACATAAGCAGAGAAAGAACAAAATTTTAGTTTATTTCTCAGAGAATAATTCATTCATGGATCTTGGTGAAAAAGAATCAGACATATTAACAGGACTGATATTAATGAGTGTTTGTAATTCACAGCTTGATTGAATTCAAAGCGCCTGCGGAGGTCTGAGCTCTACTGAGCGACATTATAACAATATAATAATTATATTTATTTGTCTGTTGTTTTTCTGTCTGTAGGACTCGATGCCTTTATCCACGTTACTCTTGGGGGACCCGTCGAACACTGCTCCAAATTCTCTGTCACAGAGATTAGGTAAAGAATGATGAGAAATGCATGAGTGAAGGATTCAGTTAAAATAGGTCGTTAAAATCTCCTTTAAGCTCCCGTGTGGTTATATTTTCTGGATTTAAAAATAACTGTATAAATGTTTCTGTATATTTTTTTGCCATCACTTCAAGTCTTGAAACAAGTTTGAGTTTGTTTGTTCCTCACAGGATGAGACATGTTGAAAGAATGTGTTCTTTGATGTTTCACATGATTAAAAGAGATTAAATAGTTCACTGTGATAAAATCTCAGCCCAGATTTAGAAGTTAAAACCAGTGGCTGCTTGTGGTGTGTGAAAAACAACAAATACACCAGCATGGTATTTCACAGCAGGGCAGCTATAATTGTAAAGCACTATTTAAGCAAAGAAATTCAATTTTATGTTTAATATTTGTATATTTAACCTATTTTTTCGTGTTTTCATAATGATTTTAGTTTGATATTGGAGGAAATAACAACCTACAACAGTAAAAAAAAGAATTTGTGTCCAAATTAAAGTGAAATAATTGTGTATTTGTATGTGTTTTGCAGCAAAAAAGACCAAGAAGCAAGTTTTTGTGAGCTACAATCTTCCAATGACGGACTCCAACCTCGGTCTGTTGGTGGAGAACAGGATCAAGAAGGAGCTGGAGCTTCACCCTGAACATTTCTGATCCTTCACTGAACTTCTTTTATACGGAACTGACGACATTCAGGACAGAACGAGAACATGGCCGGTCCAACTCACTCAGAAACTGTGATTCTACTGCAACACAAAAAACCACACACGGTCACATCATGTGTTCTTTTATTGACATAATAAATTAAGTGGTTCATTATCAAAACATTTAGGCCTATGGCTTTTTGTACAAATGCATCATATTAAAAAAATAACACTTAGAAAACATTAGTGGTTGAGTTCAGTTTTTTTTCTTCCTCCACATGTTTCGTTGTTGAAAACATACAAACTACTGAACCGTACAGTTGTGTTGAAAATACATGTGTCTTAAACACTACTTTAAAAACGCAGGATGATCTGTTTCATCTGTGGATCAATGTGCTTATATCCTCTAGAAGTAAGGTCGATGGTCCAGACCACAGGCTGTGAACAAAGATGGACGACCGCTTACTCCCACTATTCAGAAATGAAGCCAAAATATTCCCGGATACAAACGTTGCAATCTGAGCAGGAAAGGTTCCTATGATGGAGTTGCGGTATCGAGGTTTAGTGGATACGTGTTCTAAGCCAATCTTGAGTCAATCATGATGTTTTACCTGGTTTTTAGAGCATTAAATATCAATAAATAACCAACTTTTTGGAAAAATCTGCCTGATTTATGACCTATACTGCAGCTAGATACCAGGGGGCGCTCCAGACGAACATCATGTGAATCTGGGCAGTAGCGATTGAATCATCAAACCAATCCTATCGGATAAATCACATCTTAATTTGACAGGTGTTTTGTTTAATTTGGTCCGTGTCCCATCCACTTGCATGGAGGAGGCAGGGAGCGGTACTGCAGCCAGCCACCAGGGGGCGGTCAAGATGCTTTGGCGTCACTTTTAAGGAGCTGTCATGGCGTCCATCTTTACACACAGTCTATGATCCATACATAATGAATGAATGGCACATGTATACATACCTTACATCTCTATGCAGTACTAAAGGATACTTCCATAGTAAAGTGTATAAATGTACACTAATCACAACTAGGCCAGTTTCACGGCTGCTCTACTCTAATCTTCACAAACGTTTATTTCAAAAAACTGTAAAATATTGTGCTTTCTGGCTAAAGTTACATGTCCCAGGAGCAAGTTTACCACATTACCACAGTACAGGGGACACGGAGTGAGCGGCGGAGTGGAGATCGAGGAGGTATTTCAAACAACAAAACTTTGCCCTTGGCAGCGAGACAAAATAAATACTGGTTTTCATAAATTACATTCTCTGCTTTTTGTTAAAACAACAGAGCCATCGCGATAAAGCCATTTAAAAACGCTGAGACGCGTCATAAGACAAAGCACAGCCCGCCGACCGCTCGCTCCCAATGTCCGTTCAACGCTCAGATTCGTTTAGCGCGGTCTCTCCACACACAGCGTCTGCCAAGGTCTCCGGCTGCTCGTCGCATCGGGACAACCATCATACACCCACGACAACAGCAGTAAGTTTCAAAATCAACACTGGCCGTCACCGGCTGAAGATAAAGTGCCACAGCGGACTTCTCGCGGCGGGACCACAAATAGAGAACAGGGAACGTGTAAAACCACCTGTGCCAGTTTCATGCAGAATAAAAGAGTGGTAGCGGTTCGGCCAATCCCTGGATCTCCCAACGTGTTGGCCCGGAAAATCACAAACACCTGATTGTGTCTCTGACGTTTAGTGCAAATCAACTCATAAAAGAACCACAAGATGCAGTGAAATCCTCTTTCAACGAGTCACAGCTACAAACAGGAAAGCTCGTTCGCTCATCGTTGTTTCGGCAGAGCAAGAAAATCACCACTCGAGACCTTCATACTATTAAACACACTGACTTCAGGTAAACGTGGTCCAGGACTATATTTTTTGGCAACTCCTGAAGAATCATAATCACTACAAACTACACAAAATCACTATCGTCACAGTCTCAAACCATCACAAGAGTTCATCGGAACATTTCCTTCAAAAGTCCATTTCTTTCCTTCAGGGGGGGGGTTTCAGTCAGGTTAATGCTTGAGCAATTAATAGCACAGTAGTGGAGCGTCGCTGTGACGCTCACACCCCATTGGCTATGGCAGAATTTCCAATCACCTCCCCACCAGTCGCCAGGGCATACGAGGCCGGTACCGCTGCCAGAGCGGTGGCTGCTGCCACTGTAGCGCCCCCGGTAGCCGAGAGGTGTAAGGGCGTGTCGTGGACGCGGGAGTAGTCCCTGTCGCTCTTCACGAGGAGGAGGTGCTGCTCCCCGGGGTGGAGCAGCGTCTGCCGGGTGAAGGTCTCTCCGTCGGCCAGGCTCTCCGGCAGGGGCTGGCCCCGCGGCTCCGGCAGCAGCAGCAGGCAGATGATGCACAGCAGCGTGCAGCAGGCGAAGATCACGTGGTGCAGGAAGTAGCCCTTCTGGTTGTGGAGCTCCATGATGGGAGCGGTGAGCATCCCGAAGCCGGCGCTGGCCAGGACCAGGCCGAGCCCTCCACCCCTGCACAGACACAATCATTTGACTTATTAGTTTTGTTGCCGTCCCATCTGCTAACATGGAGGAGGCACGGTTTGTGACCTATACTGCAGCCAGCCACCAGGGGGCGATCAACTTGATTTGGCTTCACTTTTGTCGGCCATCGTTATTTACAGTCTGAAGCATTGTGTTGCTTTAATGGGCTTCAAGGCCACACTCACATTCCACCACAAGATGGAGCCAGTGAGCTGTCAAAAGACTCTACACTGTCTTTGATAATTCATTATTATAATAACATAATAAAACAGACAACACATGTAGGTGATAAAATACTGCACAAGGATTAATAAATGCTTTTTTTAAATATATGTTCTAAGAAGCTATTTAAAAGATGTCACAGATTCTGATGGAAAAAGTTTTTTCTTCCTTTGACAGAATATATTTTTCCAACACAATGCTCGGCACACATTTTATACTAACACTTAAAAAAGTTGTCACGTAATAAATAACAGCAGTAAAGGCAGTGAGTGGGGAGTGATTCCAGATGGCAGAGCTGCCCCCCCCTGCTGTGTTTCATCAGCCTCTGTATTCATGTGTGTAATGAGAAGTCAGACGACTCCCCGGTGCGTCGTGCTGCACGTCTACGAGCAGCCGCACTTACCTGATGACTGTCGGAGTGATTTCAGCACAAAAGAAGATGCTGAGCGTGCTGACGGCGTGCGAGGAGAACATCCCGATGATGGAGAACGCCACCGAGAATTTCCTGTTCAGGGAGTCTCGCAGAACTGTGGAGAGGAAGAGGAGGGAGACGAGAGGTGAGCACACGAGCAACACACAACTTAGAGTCATTCAAATAATGTGAAGTGACCTTGAAAGTGAGTTTACTGTCGTGTTCGTACCTGTGTCGTGGCGAAGGCTGTACTTCCCGATTACTGGATCCCATTAGTGAGCATTGGGAAATAGAAGAGAGGAGAAGATGTCATGACTCAGAGGACGGAGCAGTGCTGACTCAAAACAAGCAGAATTAAAAAAAGGCCTTTAGGACCAATCTGAGGGGAGAAGTGCTGAAGCCTGAAATAATGATGTAGGTCAGAGCAGGAGGAATCAGCTGAGGCTCCTATTAGACTGAGGCTTAAACTGCAGGGTGCACTGATTTAATGAGGGGGGGGGGGGGAGCAAGCACAGTGCCAAGAGTGTCCAAGTTTTTCTTAACGTGAAATTCAAGTTTATTCACTAAAGGCTCATTTGTGTTGCCTGTAACTTAAACTTTATTTGATATATTATATTCCCCCCTTGAGATTTTATCCTCGTGTCTTGTGGTCGAACTATTTGCTACACTGACCCCCCCCCCCCACACACACACACACACACACACACGTTTTCCTGTAGTACTACTTCCTTTCAGTTTTTGCTTTTCATTTTTAATCAATGTGGATTGGTTTGGCTCAGTTTAGTGAGAACTCACAGTTGAGTAAACCGAGCTGCAGCAGAGATGCCAGGGCCGTGATGATCATGAAGGTGAGAAGCCCCCCCCGACGTCCCATCAGCCCCACAGCGGGGCACACTGCCAGGCAGGTTGCCACGGCGATGCCAGCCATGGTGTAGTAGTCTGCGTGGCACAGAGCGGTCGGCTGCGCCTCCGGGTCCATCATACTGCGGGCGAAGCAGTGGTGGATCCCGTAACCTGTCAGGCTGCACAAGAGAGACACACAGACAGACAAAGGGAAATCAGACAGGAAGCCGGGACGTGGGACACGCGTCTGCCACGGGCCGAGTGACGCCCACACTCGCATCTTCATTCCTCTCTGGAGGACGAGCTCATGCGTAATTCATGCTCTCGACACAACAGATGTTGGCTTTGATTAGCAAAGGAACTGGACAAGCTCAGCCACAAAGGCAGCACACTTACGAGTTGACACACAGCACCACGATGTTCTTCCACAGGTTCCTGGTGCTCATCATCTTGACGACGCAGGTCCTCTGGGGTCTCTTGTGCAGCTCCTGCTCCAGCTCTGGTGGGAGACATGAAACGAAGACCTTGAGACCTTTTCTTTCAGGAGGTAATGAGAGAGCGGCCGCTAAGGGACCTTGGGGACAAGCTAATGTGCTGTGGGGCCTGAAGACGGATATAGGACGTCCCTTTGCCCACGCTCGTCATCTATCGGCCTGCTCGGCCACCGAGAGACGCAGGAACAATGAATCAGACACAGAGGCAGGGGAGGAAGACGTGTTGGTGGCAGAGAGAGGACAGATGTTCTGTGTCTAACATTTTTACACATTTTAAAATTGCTGTTAGGTTTTAGACGATTGCTCAGACATTTTAAAACATCACTCTAAACAACTATGATGGTTATTTCTCATTAGCTCATAAGGTTTTGCAATTAAATACTGATTCCTTAAAGTGGCTGACATATTAATTGTTAATAAAAAAATAATCCTAGCAGCCCTACAGGTCCCACTTTATTGATTTCTATAAACAGATGCATGTGAATATATATTAAATCTAGGTGCAGGCTGGAAACCTCCTGGTTTCTGTTTCTAGTTTGAATGAAAGGGATCGGCTATTTCATTTGTTTGTACTCAGATGCAAACAGCTGTTCACAGAGATCAGCAAAATGCCGCCTGGACCTTAAACACAATTTGTGTGGAAGCGTTTGACTCGTACGGCGAACAGAGGACAGAGGACAGAGGACAGAGGACAGAGTCTCGGGCCTGAACGCTGTCCTCAGCAGAGGCCACTAAACAGTTGAGGCTAATTCTCCACCAGACGATTACTGATGGGCTCCGAGATTAAACTTTATTGATCCTCCAGTGAAGTAAATGCTTTTGAACCTTCATATTCAAAGAAGACATGTTTCTTGTTGCAGTTGAATTACATCATATGAACGTGTGTGCACACATGAAGGGGGGGGGGGGGGGGGGGGGGGCACCTTGCATGTGAGTCAGTGTCTTTGTGTGTTTATTGCATGTTCATGTCATCACATCGTGAATTGAGGCGAGTAAAGCAGCAGGAAGTTTAAAACCCAGAAGCAGATGGATTTTGGATGTTTGTCGTCTTGTTTGTCGTCTTGTCTGTCGTCTTGTCTGTCGTCTTGTTTGTCGTCTTGTTTGTCGTCCCCTCCTGGAATCGATCCTCACCTGTGAAAACCCCGCTGGGCTCGGTTGTCAGGTCAACCTGGTTCTTCCTGGCGATGTGAAGCATCATGGCCTTGGACCGCCTGTAGTGCTGGGTGGCCAGCAACCAGCGCAGTGACTCGGGAAAAATCCTGCCGAGAGGGAAAGATTGATGAGAACAGAGTGTGTTG
>NC_047154.1:25917088-25934588 GCF_009819705.1 Hippoglossus hippoglossus
ATAACAAAGAAGTAGAATATCCTGCGGGAATAATTGAAGATGTCTCTATGGAGATTTTGCTGTTTTTCTTTTCCAACAGTGAAAGTGAATCTCCATCGGAGTTGAGGTAGCTGCTGCCAAGTCACTCTGACAACGACTGAAAACACCGTTCCTGCCAACAGTGGGCGAGCTCTCACTACTGTGTATGTACGTATCTCAGGGTGAACACAATATATTCAATATTTTCCAGAGGAGCTCGGACGATGGACGACCATGATGTCGAGATGGGATTAAAAAAACGTTTTCTGCCCTTAAAATGGAAAAAGGATGAACAGGAGGAAAAAGTCTAATCCAACATTTCCCCGGGGGCGACCCAGAGGTGGGAGCCAAATTACAAACTAATAAACCCGTGAAGAGCCGGTGCAAACACACACACACACACACACACACACACACACACACACACACACACACACACACACACACACACACACACACACACACACACACACACACACACACACACACACATCAACACATTCACATTAGCAGAGCAAACTGAAGCTGGAGAGGAGTTCATTATGGGCTGCGTGTTGCAGGGAGATAACCGGCCGATAAGAGATTTTAAATGAGCCTGGAGAAAATGAGCAGGCGAGGATGTGACTGCTGGTGGTGTTACAATGGAACTGAGAGAGGGGGGGGGGGGGGGGGGGGGGGGGGGGGGGGGGCAGGATGGAGGAGAGGAGAGGAGCGAACATGGAAATGGTCAGAGAGCTGCTAGATTTAAAAATAGAAAATTCAGCTGTGCTTCACAGTGACAGAGGCTGAGACGAGGGGAGCAGGCAGAGGGAGATAGAGGAGAAACTGCAGATGGAACAGTGCAACCACAGCAAACACACATGCACACATACTGTACAATCATCCCTCGTGTGCAGTGTGTGCACGTTTATTATTATCTGCTTTCCTTCCTGCTGCAGCCAATGAGCACGCGGCTGTTGGACAAACTCCACTGTAATGTGCCTCTGTTGGTTTTTACACGTTACAGTTATGGTTTCTATTATTGTTTAATTTCAAGTGAAACCGTGAGTCTGGTGTTAAACTGCTGCTTTTCAGCTGTAATTTAAAAACATAATGGATTCAAACATCTGGTCTCGTGCACACAGAGGGACAGTTTACGCTCAAGGCTGCAGGACGATAAGAGACAAATCAACCAATGAGTGGTTTTATGATTGGAAGAGGGAGGTTCGTCACATGACCTGCCGATAATATGTTTTACCTCCTGAACACCAACCTGAAAGTAGTTAAAGTATAACATAAACCAAATATTATGGGAATAATCCAGTTTAAGGTTTTAATACCAGAATATTAGAGTCCACATAATCTGCCGTCCTGCTACATAGTTTAAAAACTGAACTTAACAACTGAAGGTCAGCGCTTCAAGCTCATCATTATTTTTTGGATTTCAGATCCAATGCACTGGAGCCTTGTGCCAACACAACAAAACAAAGTGTCAGTGCCAGAACACTGAGCGTCTGTGCCGTGTCTGTCCTGCAGCGTGGAAACCAGAACACTGAGCGTCTGTGCCGTGTCTGTCCTGCAGCGTGGAAACCAGAACCCTGTTGTACCTCCGCTGGCAAAACTCCTAATGAAAGAATTCATCCCCAGCGTCCGCTCTCCATCTGTCATGGTGGACTAATGGAGTTTCGTGTATTCAGTTTATTGGAAGCTTCAAACGTCTTCACGATCCCTCGCGTGTTTTACTGTTAATGGGACGACAGCGTCTGTCCTCTGCTGTCTGTCGTGGTGTGAGTCGTTCTGCAGCAGCTCTGCTCCTCCTACTGTGGTAATGCACCGACGCCTCACACAACAGACTCACACCTCGTGCAGACACCTACTTCAAAGTGCCTGCATACAATCTGTTGTCTCACACAAACAGCAGATACAGGGGACACACACACACACACACACTAACACAACCAGTTACTTATCCCATCATCGTCAGCACTGACAAAAGAAATATTTATGGCTCCCATTACAGGTATTTGTATTCAGGCAAATTGGCCACAATAACAGAGGGAAATGATCAAAGTGAGCGAGTGTGTGACAACAATGAGAAAACAGGCCGAGAGGGAGAGGAGGAAAAATAATGATGTGAGGAACAGAAGAAAATGAACAAACGGAAAAACAAGAAACTGGAGTTTCAGGCAAAATAGGAAAAACCGAAACCTGACAAATCTCAGATCTGAGATTTAAATGTTCATTCATGTTGAATATTCCAAAAATACTGAGAAAATCAGAAAACCAAACTTGATGATACAGACAAGGACTAAAAGGAAATTCTGTGAAATCAAAATTGTACTTTCACTATTTGTAAATCTAAGCTGTCACCGATAAATATGCCTATGTCAACACTTTTGTTGTTAAATATCACTTATTCATGTCAAGTTTACCACTGATGTTATATTCTTATATCATTTAAACTCTCTAGCAAACTATGTACTTTTATGAAGTAGTTGACGTTTCCCTGGGAAAACCTCTAACGAGCAATAAGCATTATTTTATATCATTATCTTGGTTTAAATACGAGAACGTTGGTTTGAAAACTTTAGTCACGTGAGATGTTTTCCTCAAACCAAACATCTACCAGCGGAACATTAGCATTTAAGCTTTGTTAAGACTTTCTCTTTGTCTCCTGCAGCTTTCTTTGTGTCTCTGATGTTTACTGACGTCATTAAGACATTTTGCGATTAGCTGTAACGTTTTTAATTCTCTGTAATGGTACCAGTGATTCCAGTGATCAATGAAATTCATTTCATTCTCCTCTCGTCTTCATCGTCCTTAAAACCAGACTCTGAGAATAATCCTCACAGATTGAAGTGATGTTTCTCAGGATCGACTCTGCAGACGGCTCGGAGGCGCAGGCTCACATTTAGTTTGTTTGTTTTTAGAAGCGCTTCGGTGGAGACTTATCTGGGACCCCCCCTGCTGAGAGGGACAAACCCCCCCCTTCCCCCCCAACCCCAGAGCTCGGAGTCGGCCCCGGCTTCCAGCAAAATGTATGACTAATCCCTGACTGGCCTGAAAGGGAGAAGAGGCCTGGGCAGGGTGAGGAAGAGGGGGAGTCCAGCAGGGGCAGGAATGCATGAGGGGGTGACACCAATTTACAAACCTTAAGATAGAGAGCTCTAGTTTCTGTAGGTAATCAGAGTATCCGCTCACTGAAGGATACAGGAGCTGAGGTTTTATTATAGTTTAACAACAATTAGCTCAGTTTTCACAAAAACCTCCAGCTCATTTTAACCTAATGTCACATGTACATGTTTTATTTGCTGGTGAAAAACCTTTAGTCAGCAATATTCTGACTATTGACCTTAATCTGACTGAGACATTATTTTTATTATGATGTTTACATGAGTCACCAATAGAATAATGTTGTTAACACTTGAACACAGGCTACGTCTCATCAAGCAGTTGGTTACTGTCGTATGTTGATGTCTCAAAATGCTGTGAATCGTTCAATAGGACGTTATAATGTGGTTAAGACGTCTACAGCCTTAATTAGCTGTGTCTCTATTTCATTGTTGTTCAGCAAACCTTTAAATAAGAACAGCTTTATTGGGCGTTTGGCTGTTTTATACTGTATATGACACCATTTATGAGGTTCTGAGTCCCGTCTTCTCCCATCTGGAATATCTTCCTCTACGTCCCACTGACTGGTTCCATTTAATAAACACAAGAAAGAACCAGAAAGAGGAAACACGGGAGCGTAGGAGCAGAAGGAGAAGAGCCGACAGGCCGGAGGAGGAGAGGTCGTGTACTTACTGAGCACGTAGAGGGAGAGAGCGAGGCCCGCCAAGCAGAAACCCTCAAAGAAGCGCAAGGTGCTGAACATGGTGACGTTCGTGGAGAAGGCAACGCTCAGACCGAACACCAGCATGAAGAGCACGGAGAGGATCAACACCGGGTGTCGACCAAACCTGAGAGACAGACGGAGAGAGAGACAGAGGAGACAAGTGTCACAAAGTGAGAGAAGAAGCTTCTGATGTGCAGTCGAGTGAAAGGGATCATTCCTCATTGTTTCCTTCAGACTGTGTCCACTTCCTGGTTTATGGGGGGTGGGGTGGGGGGGGGCAGGTCAGAGCTGAGGCGTCACTGCCCTGCACTTTTCTTTACATCGTTTCCATGGTTACTGATCGTCGAACACAATGCGGGGACTATTTTTCCCACGATGCGGCTCAGGTGGCTCATTCAGCGAGGATCAAAGAGTCAATTCACCTAATTACAAAGATAATTTATCACTTGGCCGTGAAGATAGTTTTAGTTTTAATTCACTTAAGGAGGAAGTTGTTCTATAAACTGTTGTGACCAGTTGGATATTTGGGTAATAAATGTATTGTTTGCTCTTTGTTTTCTCTTCCAGATGTGATTGAGTGTCCTTATGAACATGATCTTCCACCTGCTTGTGTTTCTCTGCTACGGACTCAGTGAGGACGTGATGCTGTAATAACTCGTAGGAATGTTGCTCTTCACGAACACATAATGAAGTTGTTCAGCTCATCAGATCTCAGTACTCAGGTCAGTTGGGTTAAACCAACCTCTTTCTAGTCAGCCTGCTGGTTGGTGAACGTGGGGAAACGCGAGTTTAAAAATAATTGTCTTGAGACAGACGTGTTCCAGATGTGTTTAAAGTCGGAGCCTGAAAGAATCTCAAACTTGGGACAATGAGGATTGAGGTGGTGGAGTCTAACGGACATAAACGTGTTAAATGAGTATATTTTTACTTTAGCTTTATTTCCATTGAAAGTTTGGTCTTAATTATGATTTCAAGATGTTTTAAAGGTCTTGAAAAGTTTTAAATATAAGTTGTTTATATCTGTAGACACACACGTTAAATAGGACGTCACTATACTTAATGTCTATGATTATACTGTGGATCATTTATTAGCTTTTTATTTATAAAAGAATTGCTTTGGGCTTTAATTCTCTCATTCTCACCCATTCCGGTAATATACTGGCCATTTCTTCCAAGTCGCCCCTTTAAGGCTGAGACTTGAAAACACTTAAGAAAGACACGAAACAGAAATGAAGGAGGCAGCGTACCAGTCGGCCATGACACCCATCACTAGGTAGCCAAATATGGAGCCCACCAGCAGGGAGAACTTGGCGATGTGCACCTTCCAGGCCGAGTCGCACACCAGGTTCCACTGAAACAGAGAAAAGACGAGCGTTGGTCAACTTTACACAGAGACACAACAACAACTGCGTTAGACGGGGAAGTGAACATGAAGCAGCAGGATTTATATCTGAGAGCTGCACGTAAACGGCGAGAAATCTGTCATCTGTCCGACTGGTTTAGCTCCGTGACTCACTGCTTTCATAATTCATGAAGGCTGATGAGTGAGCAAACACGCTGCCGACACTCTGAAATATTAAAATGTTCATGTTGAAGGGAAACGACAGAAACACAAGCACGTACATGTGTCAGAGAGAGAGAGAGAAGCTGCACGTGTGTGAATGTGAACACGTGCCGAGAACAGGAGAAATCAATACTTTTCCACCTTTTCCTCCAAGGTCATAAGTCAGCACACACACACACACACACACACACACACACACACACACACACACACACACACACACAGCTGCAGCTCTCAGCATCTGAAACTCAGCCAAGGACACGTGGAAGCACAAATTGTACAATGTTTGTTGGTGACCCTGAAAGTAGAGACTCAGCCAAGCGTTGGAAATAGCGTTGGTGTTTTAAAATGATTTAGAGAGCTCCCTGCTGAGAGGGGGTGGGGGGGGGGGGGGGGGGCTATTAGCACCAGCTTTCACTTCACGAACATGACACCAACACAGAGCCGGGGGAAGGTTTTTAAATCATTCTGTAATCCTCTCGTGTTCAGGACATGTTACTGTCTTTACAATGGTCTTTGCACTAATTGGATTCCTTGCAAATTGCAATTAAAAAATGAGCAGAGAACTCATGTGTTTTACTGCTTCTCCGTGTTAATCTATTAGACGACACAGCTGCTGGACCCTGAGTCTTGTGAACAGTTCACTGACGATCTGATTCTGCTGTGGTCGTGAAGGTGGGCGTGGATCTGCACCGGTGGACAAAGGTCAATGTGACCAATCCACAACGTCTCCATCTCAGTTTTTCTCATTTACCTCCGTTCAGTGATAATTGATCTACTCAGTCCGATTTCAGCATCGTCACAACTAAACCGTCTGTTGCCACGTTGAGATCCGAGCAGTGAGAAGTGGTGCAGGATGTTTTCATGTGAGTCGCCATCGGCCAACGTGAGAAATCAGCATCCACCTCAGGAGGGAGGGGGGGGCTCTTTAATTACCTTTGATTACGATAATGAGTGATTTTGCATTGATTTACCATTCGGTGATGTATAAAAGAAAAAAAGTAGACTCATGTATAATATATATTAATATTGTGGTAGTGACGTATCTACCAGTCCTAACACTGTAAGTACAGTATTGTATAACTCCAGTTATCAGCCGCTGCCTTCTCCACACACACACACATCTCTCTCTATAGTTGTGAGGACACTCATTGATATAATGCATTCTCTATAGCTCCTTACCCTTAACTTAACCCTAACCCTTAACTTAACCTAATTCTAACCCTAAAACCAAATCTTAACCCTGAAGCAACCCTTTGAATTTGTGAGGACCAGACAAAAAATGTCCTCACAAGGACGGTATTAAACCAAAATTGTCCCTCATAACTATAGACACACACACACAGGTTTGGGCAAAACCCCCTAAAACCAAATCTTAACCTTCAATCAGCCGTTTGACGACGTGAGACCACAACACATCCTCATTGTGTAAGATGGAACAGTCAAAGTGGTCCTCACAAAGAGAGGCGTGCACACACACACACACACACACACACACACACACACACACACACACACACACACACACACACACACACACACACATATTGAGGTCAGTAGGTGACTTGCTCGTCAGCTGTGTTGGTGCTGGGATCAGTCTGATGAAGATGATGAAGAAGATGATGATGAGACAATCTGCTGCTCTCTCGTTACCTTGGTGACCACATTCTGGCTGAGTCCCGTCTCCAGCTCCAGCCTCCACTCCTTGCAGGCGCACATCCCGTCCCCCTGTCCCTCCCCCTGTCCGTCCCCGGTGCCGTTGCCCCTGGGCAGCAGCGCCGGTGCCCCCCCGGTGACCGGCGGGGACGCCACGGTCCAGTTGCTGTCGTTGGCGAGGGGCTGCAAACACGTGCCAATGGGTTGCGCCAGGAGGAAATAATCCGAGAACTGGCTAAAGCCGATGAACAATGCCGGGATCCAGGTCAGGACCACGAGCTGCTTCTGGTGCTTCCCGAAGCCCCCCAGGGCCGGCAGCACCGAGCCGTCGATGCGCGGCAGCAGCCGGGGCACCGGGTGCTCCAGCGGGGTGAAGCCGTTCTCCGGCGGGTGGTCCTGCGCCTCGGGGCGGCCGGGTGCCATCGCGGGCCCGGCCACAAAGAGCTGCGCGCAACGGCGGGTGAAGCGGAGCCGCGCGCACTGTGCGTTAAGCCCTGTGACACAAAGAAAAAACCCTCCGCGCAGATAAATCCTCTGCAACGCGAGCCCGAGCCAAACTAAGCACAGGGTGTCCGTTCCGAATCACGCGCGCACAGGCACCGGATTACCGAGCCCTCATGGCGAGGGGGGCTCGAAGCGGCCAGGGGATGTCCGAGAGCAGGAGAGACGTGGGGGCATGCTCGTGTGCACGGGCTTCATATTCCATAAGCACAGCTCCTGCAGCGGGATCCATCCATGTGGGGCTGAAGTGGGCCAGGCCTGCTGGGGGTGTGGAGGAGGGCTGCGGGGCTACATCCAGAGGGGGGTCCGCCAAACATCAGCTGGGACCTGGACGCCACAGGTCTCACGCCTGTCCGGACCGTGACCTCCTGCAGGTGCGCATCGCTCCTCCGCCGCTCGACAGCCGAGCTCCCGGTCACCACCGGTCCGTGGAGGGGTCGTGTGGACTGGAGGGGGTGTGGGGCTTGGGGGGGGGGGGGACACGCTGCTCGGGTTTGTCGCTGCTCGTCAATGGGACGAGCTGCCAGATCTGGGTGGGTGGGTGGGGGGTGTTGGGGGGGGGGGGAGCAGACCCCGCCCTCCGTCGGTGGCGCTATGCGCTGCGATTGGAGAAGCTTCAGAGGACGAGCTGCAGCACTGACGAGCATCTGCAGGAAACAACCCCCCCTTTGTGCAGCTCCCAGCTTCCCACTGCCCAGAATAATGCACCAGTCCGGTTCTCCTGCAGGAACCAGGACCAGGGCCCACTTACAGTTATTCAAGGTGGTTTGTGTGTCTGTGTTTGTGTGTGTTGATGTGTGTGTGTGTGTTTGTGTGTTTGCTGAACGTCCCACTGAGGAGGTTTTGCGTCATATGATATTGTTTTTCACGAGCGTCACATAAACAGGCAGAGACAATAGCAGCATGTCAGGGATGATGTGCCGCCTGTCAGCCGCGAGGGGGCGTCACACGATCACAGGACAAAACCTTCTCATCGAGTTTATTATTGTTATTATTATTATTTATTGTTTATTATATATTCTTCCTTTTTTTGATTTGTCTCTCAGCAAAATATCCAGACAGAGCATGTGAGAAGATGGGTTTAGTAAAAGGTCAGTTGATGTAAATAAGTATTGCAGCTGCTGTGAGTGTGTGTGTGTCTGTGTGTGTGTGTGTGTCTGTCTGTGTTTGTGTGTGTGTCTGTGTGTGTGTGTGTGTGTGTGTGTGTGTGTGTGTGACCTTGAGAGATTCCTGTGAGTGACAGATGTTTCCCTCTGTAATGAAGATACTGTCAGTGTGTGTGTGTGTGTCTGTGTATGTGTGTGTGCGTGTGTGTGTGTGTGTCAGTGTGTGTGTCTGTGTGTGTGTATCTGATAGCAAACACTGTTATATCTCATGTGTCTAATAGCGCGGAGCTGGTGTTCAGAGCTGACAGTGTAACAGAGAGGCGACAACTTGTGCTCAGCTCCCACTCATCTCTCACCTCCTTCCTCACCCCACCTTCCTCCTCCTCCTCCTCCTCCTCCTCGGGGACCTATTAAGTCATAAGACGGACGAGGAGGAGGAGGAGAAGGAGGAGAACCTGAAGACTCTCTCTCTCTCCACCCTCTCTCTCTCTCTCTCTCTCTCTCTCTCTCTCTCTCTCTCTGTCTCTCTCTCTCTCTCTCTCTCTCTCTCTCTCTCTCTCTCTCTCTCTCTCTCTCTCTCTCTCTCTCTCTCTCTCTCTCTCTCTCTCTCTCTCTCTCTCTGCCAGCCACACCCAGTAGATAGCACATACCAGAGCTGTCAGACGGCCCTGGAGCCCTATGCAGAATGTGACCCCCCCCCCCCCCCCCCCCCCCCCCCCCCCCCCCCCCCCCCCCCCCCCCCTTCACCTACACACATAAACAAGAAAACAAATAGTCGGAAAGAATTTAATACATATAATCAGGTAATGTTACACGGTAATGATTTATTGATGTGTGATGAATTATTCCTTCCAGACGATGGACGACAGGCTGATGTTTTCATGTTCAGTCTTTAAGCTTAAAGGGGATTTATAATTTTACATGAGCCGCATTAATAACGGCTCATGCTAGAGTTATATCGTTGTTATTACCGTTTCATGCAGTATTTGTTCCAACCGAACATAAACTGAAATTTAACGATTTGAATTTATGTGTTTACTGTATTTAACGACATGACAGACTAGCCCCCAAGTGGCTGCCCTCGGTATAGGTCATAAACACAACCTCCTACACGTCATCAGAGGAGATATTGATCAAATCACAGAGTCAAAGCACGTGTCAAACAATTATTTTATCATTTGTGGTAGATCTCATCCCATTGAAGTGTTTCTGATCAGTTTGGTTTCGATGCCGTATGAACGAGCTGCAGACTTCGACTGCAATTGACGTCCAAAGTGCAAGATGGCGGCGGACGTACCCGGGATATTGTGGCTTCATTTCCTGATGGCGGGAGCGGAGACATGTCGGCCATCTTTATTTACGGCTTACGTGTTGGGTTGCGCTTCAGTGCCACCTGCTGGACATTATTATTTGGCGTTGATGCTCTCTTTTTGTTTGTGCTGCTAACTGGAAGTGGAGCAGCATCACTCGTCTTCCTGAGACCAGTGACCCACATTGGTTCAGGTGTAACGTGACAGCTCGCTGACGGCCCCCCCCTCCCATCGCCCCCCCGACTCTGTGTCCAAACCCCAGGAGGCATATCCATGTCACGCTGCTGCTGCACAGGTCCTCCACTGTCACAGGATCAGTGAGCTGCAACCTGCTCACGCTGCGTTTCCCACATTAAACACACAACACATATTCATATCACCTGTTAGTTTACAGCCTCGTTATATAGTGTGTTTGTGTGCACCTCTTCTTTAACTTTATATAAACTTCAACAGAAACATGTGGAGAAGCAGGTCGCCATGTTGAAACTGAGTTCAGATCATGTCTCTGTTCTCTCTTGGCCGCAAACGCCCTCAAGCACAAAGTCTTGTCTTTGTCTTATCGTCTCTTATACACACACACACACACACACACACACACACACACACACACACACACACACACACACACACACACACACCTGCGCAGGTAGAAATTCCCAACAAGAAAGAAGTCTCTTCCTTTCTCAACACTCCCTCAGTTCAATGTGCAGCATTAATAATTTACAGTCATCACAGCCTTCAGAATGAAAGTCCCTACTCTTCCCTTTGTATGGTTCAGTGTGTGTGTGTGTGTGTGTGTGTGTGTGTGTGTGTGTGTGTCTGTGTGTGTGTGTGTGTGTGTCTTTTGGTTTCTGGTTGCAGCTCCACCCTCACCTCCACCACAGAGTCAGTATCTGAACGTTAATGTGTCTTTAAACAAGTCAAATCTAATTTCATGAGTTCTTCAAACATAATAAACCAATAATAATTGTCGTCATGCACCAGTGGACGGGACTAAATGTTTTAAATTAAACTAACTAAATGTCTTTTTTAGCAGCAGGAGTTTTTTTGTATGTCTTCTTCATTTAAAAGAGCAAAGTTGGCATTTTTCTTGTGTCAGACACTTTTTGGGATCTGGCTTTAAGTTGATATTCATTAAGATGAAAGTCTAAAGAAAAATCTACTGTTTTTAGTAACGTTGTGTTGGAAAGGCAGGTTGTCATGGCAACAATAGTAACCAACCAATTAAAGTGGTCGTCTGGTGTCAATGATCCACAGGAGATTCTGCTTGGTTGAATTTGACTGTTATTTGCTCCAGTGTGAGTCGTCCCAGTTCATGTAAATATCTGTTGACATGTGACAAGTGCAAGTCCCTGTTTAATTTGTAGTTCCTGTGGTCGACCAACACCCACTGAGCGATTTCCCCATTTCTGATAATTAGCCTGCGCTCAACATTCAACCCTTTGTCATGTAAAGAAGAGAAACTGTTGTTTTTACTTATATTATATTATATTATATTACATGACTTACTTGTCTTCTCTGCAGCACCTGCTCATACAGGTGCAGGTAAAGAAAACTGTGTCTCTCTACGACGGGGGGCGGCCGCTTGTTGGATGTAAACCTCGATCTGTCATCAGCCTTGAGGCCGCTGAGCAGAGCGGACGCCTCAGGGCCGCGCCCAAGCACCTGAACCTGTTCTGCTCTCTGCTCCGTATGGAATCTATATGACACCAACAGTATAGAAAGAAGCTTGAAAGGTATTTGATAATAATTCAGTGTGTGTCTTTTATCTGAATCACAGCAGGAGTCACACTTCATGCGACGCTGAGCCGAGCAACGAGCAGGATTCTGATGCAGATAGAAAGATATCGAGATGAAGTTTTAAATTGGAAGTGCGTTGGGTTAATAGGTCAAGTCTTTAATATATATTAAGTTGCATGCAATAATTTCTTAAACAGCATTTAACCGGCTGTGTTTCAGTTTGTAATCAGCCCTGAATACAATAATTTCCAGTATTATTAAGAACAAGAACAAAGTCAGACGAGCAGCCGCACCCTGACCGCCTGCATTCATCCTCATTACTCATCCACACTTTTAATCCTTTGGCTGAATGAAGACTTTCCCTTTGAGCGGCAGAGACACACACTGCGCTTTGTGGAGGACTTTGAACAGAAGGTGACAATATCAGACAAGACGAGACAGTTCAGACGCTTCTCCTCTTACCAGCGTCTGTCAGAGCTGAGGTGTCTGTACACGCCGTGCAGCGGTTTGAGTCAGAAATGCAACATGAAATGCAAAGGAAGGGGGATTTTAATTCATGCTCAGATTAATAAACAGCATTCCTCCCTTGATTCCAGTCACCTACGCGGGTGTGACAGTGGGTGTGGAGCCTGCATTCGCCCGGGAGGCTGCGTCGGCTCGAGGACAAGAGACAATCAAAGGGCGTCAAGTATATTCATATTGGTTTGAAAGGTTATAACGGCTCGAGACAAGAAGGCCGACAGGTGTAGTCTCCTGCATCTGCTATTTTTTAAAATAAGACTAGTTTGGTTTTGAATGTTCAAAATGTGGCGGCTGTTTGTAGCATCATAAAAAAGAAGTTCCTCAACATCAGGGTGAGGGACCTCGACCTTTGCTAATCCAAAAGGTAAATCTCTTGTAAACACGGCCTCACATTTCATCGGGTTCTAAGAAAACAAACCAAGTTGGTATGGAACGAGCATCTGACAGGAAGATCGCTGGGTTCATTGGTTCGAAGCTTCACCTTTTTCCCTCAAAGCTGCTCTGCACTCTGAAGTTGACCTCTCCTGACCCCGGTGACACCAGTGCAGAGCTTCTGCAGCTTCTCAGCCTGGGACAGAAACATCTGTTCATGACCCACATGTGGACACAAGCTGTGAGCACTTAAACCAAAGAGTCACTTTCCCTCCTGTACCTGGAATTTTGTTCACAAGAGAAAAGCAAATAAAATATGGCAAAATAAATAAGTCAGTTAACATAGTTTTTGTGAAACAGTCAAATCTGTTTCTTTCATATGACTCTAATCATGTTGTTGTGAACCTTCACTTTACCTTGGGACCCCAGGGGGGGGGGCCCTGACCCCCAAGTTGGGCCCCACATCTTTACAGACCAGTGATGATCAGAATCACAGAGGCCAGAACAACACACCTTTTAATTCCTTTACCTTCTCACGTTAATATCACTGACATGTTTGCACATCTAGCATCAGTAGCATGTTTTGGAGAGGTGTCGGTGTCCACACGAGGAATCCTGAGCTCCACTCGCCCAGTTTAATCCCTGGTTTGTTCTCCACCCACCTCTGAGAAAAACATCTGTCCCTTGAGATGATTCACCATCTCGTCACTGACTCCGTCTGCTGCTGCACAGACGGATTATCAGAACAGTCATAATAACAACAAGCTAATCTCCCGTGAAACCAAAACTAGGAGCTACAAGAGGCTTAAAGTCTGTAGATCTGCAGCTTTAAGGATAGTTCTGTGTGGAGCCATTGAATTGATTGGTTTTCTGTGCTTTAAAGACTTTATAACTGAATTTAATAAAGGGAAAGTTCCTTATTTTTGGTGGATTTGCTTTGAAAGCTCTGAAATGTTTCTGCAGGGTTTTACAGGGATTTGAATTCAGCTCTGAATGTGAGTGAGAAGCAGTGAAGACAGGAAGCAACAGGTCTCTGCAGCGCTCAACGACGCAAATAACTTTTCCTGATCTTGGACGTTTGCCAGATTTTAAAAACCTCAATTAATATTTACACTTTTAATTTAAGAGCTCGAGCAAATTCCCCTTCAAGATTTTTAACGTTGATTCTCCTCCATATTTTCGTTTCCTGTCCCTGAGCCTCACACACAAAAGAGCTTCTACACACAATCTGTACAATCAGGCAACCTCAGAAATCCATTTCAGCGTGCAAGCCTTATCCTGTCTGCAGTGATGAGGAATGAAAGGAGGTGGTTGAGGGTGGGAACACTGAGACTACGCCTCGGATACACACCCTGAAATGATTTAACTTATTTAACCAGAGGAAAAATACTGTCTTCTGCTGCTCTGAAGGATTTCTGTGCAGCAGATCGTGTGTTTAACTGTTAGAACCTTGTTTTAATTTGGTGCTAAAGGTCCTGCACTAAATCACGCTCATGCAGACTCAAGAGTTCAAATTCAATTGCAGAGCTGCTGCAGACGAGAACACTAACTTTAAAAAAAATGCTGTTTTGGCAAAAGGTGCATATCTGCGTGTTTAGGAACAGGCAAAGGCGTGTTCTCATAACGTGCCAGGGGCAACAACGAGATGGCAAGGTGGAACATTTGTTCCCTGAGAAAAAATGTTGGGGCAGTTTATTACCTGAGTGAATCACTCACAGAAAGCCGAGCAGACTCCAGGTCCAAGACAAATACGAGAGCAGAATCTCTCTCTCTGTGTTGTGTTCATCGTCATGTGAAGAATGACGGACAAAATATTCTCCTGCACCTAATGAGCCGCGCCGAGTCTGCACCCACAGAGCTGATGGAAAACAACTGTTTGCAAGAAATCATAAATCAACAGCAAAGAAAAACTCTCCACAATCAACCAGTTTGCGATTCCCCCTCTCGTAGTTTCCCTCGTGCATGTGCACACAAATGCTTTGCGATCCCACACGCTCACAAACACACACACACACACACACACACACACACACACACACACACACACACACATGCCACATTCCTCAATAGCTGCAGAGTTTAATGTGTGACAGGTTGGTGCAGGGACTCTGCCCACGAACTGCAGGTTCTGGGCTCCAGCTCCGAGCAGACACATGTTATTAGTTTTACTATCGTCCTCGTGATTGATGCCTGTACCAGAGTCAAGAGGAGAAACCGATCTTCTCTTGTGTGAAAGTATGCTTGTAAAGTGTGAGACCAGCAAAAACATGCATCGCTGACGGAGTTTCCTCTTTGTGATCTTTACGTTTCCATTTTCTTTTCTTCCTGATGCATCTCCTCTTCCTCCCACTTACAGAAATGAAGGAGGAGGTGGGAGACACAAAAGCAGAAAACTTCACCTTAATTAAAAACAATTACAGAAATATTTGATTGTATAACTCATGATTTTTGCTAATCATTATTTCAGTGTGGTTTTGAGTTTTGTTATGAATTTCTTTGGGCCAGTCGGAGGTTCTCGTTAGTGTGACCGTGCAACAGGTCTTTAATATTACAGGAGAAACACTGGACAGATGTTCTCATCCCCAGAGTCATGCATCTCACTGTGGCTATAAAAAAAGTGTAAGTAAGTAAGTAAAAATACAAAATTTGCATCTGAATTTGCCTTGAAAATATAATTAAATCAGGAGCCTGTGACTTTGTGTTTGAGAATCCGACGTGACTCTTGTGTACAGTACGACTCTTCTTCACAACATTTTCCGTTTATGCAACAAGCTCACGTTGCTCACGTGCAGACAGAAAGATGACGGATGAAACAGTAAACCTCGACCTGACTCCTCTTTAGCTCCACGTCTGCTCTGAGAAAGTCATTTAACAGTTTCATATTGGACTTGAAGCTCTTAGAAATAAATAAAAAACACAGAAGTAGACAGGATTTGTGGAGCAGAGCTGGAGCGTGAATGAGAGTTTGCATGGAACTGCATCAAAACTGCCACTGGTCTGCACGTCACTGTGTGTGCATTCTCCCAGTTCACATTTATATTCCTTGTATAATACCGCTCTCATGATGCAATTATTTAAGTGTTATAATTCACCTGTGAAGAAAAAGTACTCACAGTGAACCTGCTGCAAAGATCATATATCTATTGTTACTGTGCTGTGGCAGAAAAAAGATAAACATTTAACAAATATCATGTTTAAACAACATAATATGAACTTTATCTTTTTCTTATTGATCCAGTTTGAAATGTCCTCAATATGTTCCCATCATAGAGAGCGATAACAATTTTCGTCTCATTCAAGAGCAGCTGTTAAACTTGTTTTTCCAGCGAGTCACACCCATGAGCTGCAGGCGCGTGTGTCTGTGTGTGTGTGTGTCTGTGTGTGTGTGTGTCTGTGTGTGTGTGTCTGTGTGTGAGTGAGAGACAGTGGATGAGCAGGGTGTGTAGCGCAGGGAGAGAGCGAAGGTCTGATACGTCCTTCAGAAGACAGAGGGGTGATGCAGCGTGTGTTTGTTTCTGTTTGAAATTCCACGGCGTCATCACCAGGTGGAGGTTTCGCCTGTGGGACGGTTTTGCCCCCGAGCTCCATGACAGCTGTCACTCAACGACACTCAACCACATTAAGAGACGTTTCAACATGTCCAACAAGAAATAACAATAAATCTGTCCATGCAGGGAAAAGTATTTTAAAACATTTCCTGGTATAAGATGATTGAAGGTGATAAGTATTTTTATGTTGTTATTTTTATGCACTTTATGTTGCAAAATGTCCTCAATTACCTGCGATGTCTCATGAATGAAATGTTCCAGAAAGTCCATAATTCACGTGTATCGCAGCGGTTTGTCCCAACACAGCGTCACACTGGACCCAAAATACTTTTCTTTAAACTTTTCCAAAGTATCTCATCGTTTTCTAATAGTTCTCAGCCTGGAAAAATGTCCACACCTTGAAGAAGTCCCAAGACTAAACTTTTCCTCAATGTCCAAACTTGTTAGTGTCCAAATAGTCCTCTCTCTCCAAAGAGGTTCCACATTATTCTAACTTTTATTGAATGTTCTCACTCTCAAACTTTTTAAGAAATGTCCTCTTTGGAGATTTCCTCCATCTACTTTCATCTCTTCTAAAATATCCAGACTTTCTAAAGACTTGAAACTTTTCTAAAATACAAACATCCCAACTTTTAAAAGAACAAATTCCTCACTTGTGCAAATACTTCCCACTTTTCAAATTGTTCTCACTTTACACAGACACTTTACTTCTTAACATTCTAAACATGTTTTCCACTTTAAACTCACATGCACATAAATGTAATCACTCTTTAAAATCTGAGACCTTTTCTAGAAACATCCTAACTTTTAAAAGTGAATCCCTCACTTGTGCAAATACTTTCCACTCTCTCCAAATAACACCGTCACTTTTCAAATTGTTCTCACTCAACAATTTCCAAACTTTTCCAGAACATCTCAACATTTTAAACATGACTTGAACTTTATCAAAATGTCGTCACTTTTTAAAATCTGTGAACTTTTTTGGAAACTTCCTAACTTTTAAAAAGTTATTTACTCTCACTTTTCTGTATTGTCCTCCTATTCAACAACGTAGACTCCCCACAGAAGCCAAACTGCCACACCCACACGCACACGCACACGCACACGCACACGCACACGCACACGCACTCTGCCTCCAGCTGATTTAGGAGGAGAAAGTGGGGAGTGTTTCCTGGCACACACGGAGAGGTGTGGTCTCCAGCCTCCAAAACCGATCCGCCCCCGCCGCTGCTCGCAGTCCGGCGCAGAGGGGCCAAGGCACCGGTGCGCACAGGTGGAGAGAGACGCTCAGGAACCCGTCCTACTGCGCCAGTCTTCCGCCTGCTCACCTCCACAGAGTCGCTGCCACT